>NW_011494939.1:2132015-2141812 GCF_000754665.1 Bison bison bison
AGCATCAGTCCTTCCAAAGAAATCCCAGGGCTGATCTCCTTCAGAATGGACTGGTTGGATCTCCTTGCAGTCCAAGGGACTCTCAAGAGTCCTCCAACACCACAGTTCAAAAGCATCAATTCTTCAGCACTCAGCTTTCTTCACAGTCCAACTCTCACATCCATACATGACTGCTGGAAAAACCATAGCCTTGACCAGATGGACCTTTGTTGGCAAAGTAATGTCTCTGCTTTTGAATATGCTATCTAGGTTGGTCATAACTTTCCTTCCAAGGAGTAAGCGTCTTTTAATTTCATGGCTGCTATCACCATCTGCAGTGATTTTGGAGCCCCAAAAAATAAAGTCTGACACTGTTTCCTCTGTTTCCCCATCTATTCCCCATGAAGTGATGGGATCAGATGCCACGATCTTAGTTTTCTGAATGTTGAGCTTTAAGCCAACTTTTTCACTCTCCTCTTCCACTTTCATCAAGAGGCTTTTTAGTACACTATAATTATTATGTAAATACCACTAAAGGAAATGTCTGGTAAAACTATAGTACAACTCAAACACAGATATCATAATGCATGTCAGTCTGAAAGTATAGTGGGAAAATTTTATATGTTTTTAAAAATATAGCTCATAGTACACTCAAGGTGATACATCTGAAGATTTGGAAATCTATATAATGTTTGTTAAATAATTCATATATAATAATAATGTATATACAGTAATATTAATGCACCTCATTCAGAATTGTAAAGATTTTGCAATAAATATAATGACATAGAAAAATTGAATATAAAAATAAACTAAATTTAATAAAAGTATATAAAATGTTTCACATCTCAAATTCTTGTTCCTTTTTTTACTCATGTCCATTCATAAAAATCTAGCATGTATAAGTTCCTAAAAGTAGAATCTATATTTATCATGCAATAAAAATGAAAATGATTAAAAAGTGACCAGAAAAAAAGTTAACCACTTGGAAATTAACATTCATGCTTCTAAATAACCTTATGATCAAAGAAGAAATTAAAACTGAAAATTTCTTGAAAGCATGAAAAGATGAACCGTTAACAATATTTATTAGCCAATGAACATTTATTGAGCACCTGCAATGGCAAAAAAGCACTTTGCCAAGCAAGTAAGGATATGAGGACAAATGTGAGGGATTTCTCTGGTCTAATGCTCTCCCAACGGAGCTATTTCAGCTTCCCTGGTGGGTCAGACAGTAAAGAATCTGCCTGCAGTGCAAGAGACCTGGGTTCAATCCCCCGGTCAGGAAGATTCCCTGGAGAAGGACATGGAACCCACTCTAGTATTCTTGCCTGAAGAATTCTATGGCCAGAGGAGCCTGGTGAGCTACAGTCCATGGTAGGGCAGGGGTGGGGGGGGGGTGGATTTGCAAAGAGTTGAACATGACTGAGTGACTAAAACTTTCACTTTCCTGGTGGTCCAGTCGCTAAGACTCCAAACTCCCAGGGAGCCTGAGTTCAATCCCTGGTCAGGAGAAACTAGATTCCACATACCATAACTAAAAGACCCTCTGTGCTGCAGCAAAGATCAAAGATCCCACATGCTGCAACTAAGACCTTGGCACAGCCAAACAAATAAATGTATTTTTAAAAAAAATTTGAGTCCTTCAAGACCATCAGAGACTGTAGTGAAAATATATGCTGAGGACGATGGAAATCCACATTAATTTCAATTAATCACAATACAGAAGGAAAAAAAAAAAGCTGCATTTGAATAAATCAGTTCTTGGGGAATGTGCTGGTCTTCATTAGATAGAGAAAGTGAAGGGGAGCAGACATTCCATGCTGCAAGAAGGCACAGAGTCACAGAGGCATAAATGCGGAATGGGTGAAATGCAGAAGTACAACTAAACCTGTTAGAAGCTGAATCTGTAATGGTAAGATTAAGGATGGCATCACAGACACAATGGACACGGGTTTGGGTGGACTCCGAGAGTTGGTGATGGACAGGGAGGCCTGGCGTCCTGCGGTTCATGGGGTCACAAAGAGTCAGACACGACTGAGCAACTGAACTGAACTGAACTGAAAGATTAAAATAAGGTGTGGATGGCCTTAGATACTCAAGCTTCAAAGTGCAAAGCTCCTGAAGATCTGCAAATCATAAGCAGAAGATTCTGACTCAGTAGCTGGCTGAAAGATAGGTTCTGAGAGTCTGCACTTCTAACAAGCTCCCAGACCATGGCAGTAATGCTGGTGTGAACAATCTTTGATCTGCAAGGTAATAAAGGATTTAAAGGTGGAATTCATGGTGATTTAGTGTCCTTGGAGAAAGGCAACGAAATGTAGCCACTGAAAAACAGTCTTTGTAATCAGACAGAATAGGAGTTTAATTACACTTCCTTCACATATTAGCTATGTAATCTTGGTAATTTATCTTTGGAGCTTTAGTTTCCTCACTTATAAAGTGAGAAAATAATTATTAACCCAGAGTATTGTTAGGATTCCATGAGATAATGATTGTAAATAACTTGGGATAGTACACAGCAAAAAGTAAATACTCAATTTGTTGTAACATTACTTCCTGGAACCTTTAACATGAGAGGGCTCCTTTCCTTTGCTGCTCTCCTTAAGCAGAAAATCACTAATTTTTTCTTCTTTTCCTTTTTTCATTCTTTTTTATGCTGTCTCTCCTTCTTACTGTGTAACTCCCAAAAGAACCATTTAAAAACAAAAGTTATTATGTTTACTACTTTGTTGTTGTTTAGTCACTCAGTCGTATCCAATTCTTTGTGACTCCATGGACTGCAGCAAGCCAGGCTTCCTTGTCCTTCATCATCACCTGGAGCTTGCTCAGACTCACGTCCATTAAGTCAGTGATGCCATCCAACCATCTCATCCTCTGACATCCCCTTCTCCTGCCTTCAATCTTTCCCAGCATCAGGGTCTTTTCTAATGAGTCAGCTCTTTGCATCAGGTGGCCAAAGTATTGCAGTTTCAGCTTCAGCACCAGTTCTTCCAAAGAATATTCAGGGTTGATTTCCTTTAGGATTGACTGGTTTGAGTACCTTGCTGTCCCAGAGACTCTCAAGAGAGTTCCAAAGAATAACAAGGAAAGATAAGAAAGCCTTCCTAAGATGTTTACTATATTTTCACACTATTGGCATTACATTAGAGCTAAACTCAAAGCTTTCTTTGAGCTTTTTTTATTCTTAATTGCAGTATAACATATAACATTGGATTAGTTTTAGGAATACAACATAATTATCTGATATATTTATGGACTACAAAACGATTATCAATAATAAATTTAGTTAACATACATAACCACACATAGTTACAAATTGTTTCTTGTGATAAGAACTTTTAAGATCTACTCTCTAGCAACTTTCAAATATACAGTACAATATTATTAACTATAATTACCATGCTGTACATTAATCACTGACTTTTCTAAACAGTTTGCTATGTGCTAGTACTTCCACATTGCCTCCAGGAACAGACAAATAGTAGAAGGGGAAAAGCAAGGGAAAGATACATGGTTGCATGCTCAGTCACTTTAGTCATGTCCGACTCTGCAACCCAATGGACTCTTTGCGATCTTATGGACTTTAGCCTGCCAGACTCTGTCCATGGGATTCTCCAGGCAAGAATACTGGAGTGGGTTGCTATTTCCTCCTCCAGGGCATCTTCCCCACCCATGGATCGAACCCAGGTCTCCCAAATTGCAAGCGGATTATTTACTGTCTGAGCCACCAGGAAAGCCCAGGTACATGGTTAGATGTTTTTAAATGGTTAAAACCTTTAGAGAAAAACAAAAAGTGTATACTGAAATACTATAAAAGATTGGCAAGATTAAGAATTTACAATGAAATCATTATTGTCCAGGCCAAATGATTTGTGGAATCTTAGTTACCTGACCAGAGATTGAACCCGATCCTCGGCAATTAACGCACAGATTCCTAACCAATGAATAACCAGGGAATTCCCTGTCATTTAATTTTCACTAAAGCACATCAGTTTCAGTTCAGTTCAGTCAGTCATGGCCAACTCTGTGACTCCATGGACTGCAGCACGCCAGGCTTCCCTCTCCATCACCACCTCACAGAGGTTGCTCAAACTCATGTCCATCCAATTAGTGATAACATCCAACCATCTCATCCTTTCTCATCCCTTTCTCTTCCTGCCTTCAATCTTTCCCAGCATCAGGGTCTTTTCCAGTGAGTCAGTTCTTCCCACCAGGTGGCCAAAGTCTTGGAGTTTCAGCTTTACAATTCTTCCAATGAACATTCAGGACTGATTTCCTTTAGGATGGACTGGTTTGATCTCCCTGCAGTCCAAAGGACTCTTAAGAGTCTTCTCCAACACCACAGTTCAAAAGCACCAATTCTTCGGCACTCAGCTTTCTTTATACTCCAACTCTCACATCCATTCATGACTACTAGAAAACCATAGCTTTGACTATATGGACCTTTGCTGGCAAAGTAATGTCTTTGGTTTTTAATACATTGTCCAGGTTGGTCATAGCTTTTCTTCCAAGGAGCAAGTATCTTTCAATTTCATGGCTGCAGTCACCACCTGCAGTGATTTTGAAACCCCAAAAAATAGTTTGTCACTGTTTCCATTGTTTCCCCATCTATTTGCCATGAAGTGATAGAACAGATGCCATGACCTTAGTTTTTTGAATGTTGAGTTCTAAGCCAGTTTTTTTCACTCCCCTCTTTCACTTTCATCAAGAGGATCTTTAATTCCTCTTCACTTTCTGCCATAAGGGTGGTGTCATCTGCGTATCTGAGGTTATTGATATTTCTCCCGGCAATCTTGATTCCAGCTTAGAGTTCACCCAGCCTGGCATTTTGCATGATATACACTTCAGAGAAGTTAAATAAGCAGGGTGACAATATACAGCCTTGACATACTGCTTTTCCTATTTGGAACCAGTTTGTTGTTCCTTGTCTGCTTCTAACTTTTGCTTCTTGACCTGCATACAAATTTCTCAGGAGGCAATTTCTCAGGATTTCATAAGGTGGTCTGGTATTCTCATCTCTTGAAGAAATTTGCACAGTTTGTTGTGATCTATACAGTCAAAGTTTTTGGTATAGTCAATAAAGCAGAAATAGATATTTTTCTGGAACTCCCTTGCTTTTTTGATGATCCAAGAGATGTTGGCAATTTGATATCTCATTCCCCTGTCTTTCCTAAATCCAGCTTGAATATCTGGAAGTTCACAGTTCTTATACTATTGAAACCTGGCTTGGAGAATTTTGAGCATTACTTTGCTAGCGTGTGAGATGAGTTCAATGGTGTGGTAGTTTGAACATTCTTTGGCATTGCCTTTCTTTGGGATTGGAATGAAAACTGACCTTTTCCAGTCCTGTGGCCACTGCTGAGTTTTCCAAATTCGATGGCATATTGAGTGCAGCACTTTCACAGCATCATCTTTCAGGATTTGAGATAGCTCAACTGGAATTCCACCACCCCCACTAGCTTTGTTTATTGTGATGCTTCCTAAGGCCCACTTGATTTCATACTCCAGGATGCCTGGCTCCAAGTGAGTGATCACACCATCATGGTTATCTGGGGCATGAAGTTCTTTTTTGTATAGTTCCTCTGTTTATGCTTGCCACCTGTTGTTAATATCTCTGCTTCTGCTAGGTCCGTAACATTTCTGTCCTTTATTGAGCACAACTTTGCATGAAACATTCCCTTGGAATCTCTAATTTTCTTGAAGAGCTATCTAGTCTGTCCCACTCTATTCTTTCCCTCTATTTCTTTATATTGGTCATTAAAGCATATCAAAATGCTCTATAATTAACTCCATTTATAGAGGATAATCAATTCCATTTATAGTTATAATTAACTCCATTTATAGTTTATCAGAGTGCCTGATGAACTATGGATGGAGGTTCATGACATTGTACAGGATACAGGGAGCAAGACCATCCCAAAGAAAAAGAAATGCAAAAAAGGAAAATGGCTGTCTGAGGAGGCCTAACAAATAGCTGTGAAAAGAAAAGAAGCAAAAAGCAAAGGAGAAAAGGAAAGATATACTCATTTGAATGCAGAGTTCCAAAGAATAGCAAGGAGAGATAAGAAAGCCTCCCTCAGGATCAGGGCAAAGAAACAGAGGAAAACAATAGAATGGGAAACTAGAGATCTCTTCAAGAAAATTATAGATACCAAGGGAACATTTCATGCAAAGATGGGCTCGATAAAGAACAGAAATGGTACGGACCTAACAGAAGCAGGAGATATTAAAAAAGAGGTGGCAAGAATACACAGAAGAACTGTACAAAAAAGATCTTCACGACCCAGATAATCATGATGGTGTGATCACTCACCTAAAGCAAGACATCATGGAATGCAAAGTCAAGTGGGCCTTAGGAAACATCATGATAAATAAAGCTAGTGGAGGTGATGGAATTCCAGTTGAGCTATTTCAAATCCTGAAAGATGATGCTGTGAAAGTGCTGCACTCAATATGCCAGCAAATTTGGAAACCTCAGCAGTGGCCACAGGACTGGAAAATGTCAGTTTTCATTCCAATCCCAAAGAAAGGCAATTCTAAAGAATGCTCAAACTACCACACAACTGCACTCATCTCACGCACTAATAAATTAATGCTCAAAATTCTCCAAGCCAGGCTTCAACAATACGTGAACCATGAAATTCCAGATGTTCAAGCTGGTTTTAGAAAAGGCAGAGGAACCAGAGATCAAATTGCCGACATCTGCTGGATCACTGAAAAAGTTAAAGAGTTCCAGAAAAACATCTATTTCTGCTTTATTGACTATGTCAAAGCCTTTGACTGTGTGGATCACAATAAACTGTGGAAAATTCTGAAAGAGATGGGACTATCAGACCCCCTGACCTGCCTCCTGAGAAATCGGCATGGAGGTCATGAAGCAATAGTTAGAACTGGACATGGAACAACAGACTGGTTCCAAATAGGAAAAGGAGTATGTCAAGGTTGTATATTGTCACCCTGCTTATTTAACTTATATGCAGAGTACATCATGAGAAACGCTGGGTTTGATGAAGCACAAGTTGGAGTCAAGATTGCTGGGAAAAATATCAGTAACATCAGATATGCAGATGACACCACCCTTACGGCAGAAAATGAAGAACTAAAGAGCCTCTTGATGAAAGTGAAAGTGGAGAGTGAAAAAGTTGGCTTAAAACTCAACATTCAGAAAACTAAGATCATGGCATACGGTCCCATCATTTCACAGTAAATAGATGTGAAAACAGTGGCACATTACTTTGCCAACAAAGGTCTGTCTAGTCAAGGATATGCTTTTTCCGGTAGTCACGTATGGATGTGAGAGTTGGACTATGAAGAAAACTGAGCACCAAAGAATTGATGCTTTTGAATTGTGATGTTGGAGAAGACTCTCGAGAGTCCCTTAGACTGCAAGGAGATCCAACCAGTCAATCCTAAGGGAAATTAGTCCTGAATATTCATTGGAAGGACTGATGTTGAAGCTGAAACTCCCATACTTTGGCCACCTGATGAGAAGAGCTGACTCATTTGAAAAGACCCTTTCAATGCTGAGAAAGATTGAAGGCAGGAGAAGGGAATGACAGAGGATGAGATCGTTGGATGGCATCACCGATTCAATAGGCATGAGTTTGAGTAGACTTTGGGTGTTGGTGATGGACAGGGAGGCCTGCCATGCTGCAGTCCATGGGGTCGCAAAGAGTCAGAGACGACTGAGCGAGTGAACAAACTGACAGATGAAAATTCCTGGGTCGTGAAGATCCCCTGGAGAAGGGCATGGCAACATACTCCAGTATTCTTGCCTAGATAATTCTGAACAGACCCTGTTGTCATGAAGAGTCGGACATGACTGAGCAACTAACACTTTCACTTTCACTTTTCATAGATGACAAAACTAAAGCTTTGAAAAGTTAGGTGCCTTGCCTGAGACTACACAGGTTTAAAATACAGGGGGAGAATTCAAACAATCTAAAGCCAGTTCCCACATGGTTAGTCCCTCCTCTTACTACCTCCCTAGAATCAAATGATGATGTTTGAGAAAATGAGGTAAGATCAAGCCCAAGTCAGTTTTTATGTTAAGAAGTCAGACTTCAACTCCTGATCTTCTAACTATAATGCCTAGCATGAGCCACTACCTATCCCAGCTTCCTGCATTGTGTCTCCAGATAACTGACGGTTTAAGCAATCGATAGAATAATCTGTACATTTCTCTGTTTCATTTTAACAAAACCATAAACAAAGAATTCAATCACTAATTGCAAATGTATAAGTTGGATACTTACTGATTCCTCCGAAGTCTTTCTTTTCCTCAGAAGTTTTGATTTTAGAAGTTTATTAATCCTTCCATCCCAAACACTGGGTAAACCTTGCTGTACTTTATCCTGAAAGTATTAGATCAGTCAATATCTGTCAACACTAGTAAACCAATAGACATAGAATACTAATTTTAGAGATGAATGTTTGTTTTTTCTTTACCTCTCAAAACAATATAGATTAGTAAAAAATATCAATTGAAATGTGCCAAGTGGGAAAACTAAATGCAGAACTCCTGATTTGCTAAACTTCCTCTGAGATTTACCGTAGTTACTTATAACAAATGGAATTTTGGATAACAATTGCTCTTATCTTCAAAGTTTAAAAACCTCTTTTATCAAAAAGCTTAAAAATGTAACTTTGGTAAAAGAGTGGGTAGACCAAAGGCATTTCATTTAATGCCCGAATTATTTCTGAATATCTTATAACCTTCAGTTCAGTCACTCAGTTGTGTCGGACTCTTTGCGACCCCATGAACCTCAGCATGCCAGGCCTCCCTGTCCATCACCAATTCCTGGAGTCCACCCAAACCCATGTCCATTGAGTTGGTGATGCCATCCAACCATCTCATCCTTTGTCGTACCCTTCTCCTCCTGTCCTCAATCATTCCCAGCATCCGGGTCCTTTCAAATGAGTCAGCTCTTTGAATCAGGTGGCCAAAGTATTGGAGTTTCAAGAAGTAATTATTTCAGATCTTAAGGCAGCTGTGTGATTGGACACACCCAGCATTTCTTAACATATGTATTGTCTCTTTCAAGATCTTAATTCTGTAGTCATTTGATATTTACATGATTAATGAACCCTTTTAAGCTCAGAAATCTCAATGAGCAAAGGCCAGATCTGTAGAGAGTCTGCAAATTTCCATTCATACCAGATCAAATTTAGGAATATTACTTCCCTATGGTCTCTATACCTCTCCCCCTTAAACTGTAATTTAAGAATATTAAGTTATAAGACATTTAAGAAGTTTAAAATTGTGCAAACCCCTTCAGAAGACAGGCATATAGATGTAAATTCGAAGGAGTAGCTATAAAAACTTTAAAAGTAGTGCTGCCCATGGTGAGCTACAGTGTATATAATCAACATAAAGGAGTGTTTCAGATCAGATCAGATCAGATCAGTCGCTCAGTCATGTCCAACTCTTTGCCACCCCATGAATCGCAGCACGCCAGGCCTCCCTGTCCATCACCAACTCCCGGAGTTCACTCAGACTCACGTCCATCGAGTCAGTGATGCCATCCAGCCACCTCATCCTCTGTCGTCCCCTTCTCCTCCTGCCCCCAATTCCTCCCAGCATCAGAGTTTTCTCCAATGAGTCAACTCTTTGCATGAGGCGGCCAAAGTACTGGAGTTTCAGCTTTAGCATCATTGCTTCCAAAGAAATCCCAGGGCTGATCTCCTTCAGAATGGACTGGTTGGATCTCCTTGCAGTCCAAGGGACTCTAAAGAGTCTTCTCCAACACCACAGTTCAAAAGCATCAACTCTTTGGTGCTCAGCCTTCTTCACAGTCCAACTCTCACATCCATAC
>NW_011494939.1:2141912-2164253 GCF_000754665.1 Bison bison bison
TTGACTAGACGGACCTTTGTTGGCAAAGTAATGTCTCTGCTTTTCAATATGCTATCTAGGTTGGTCATAACTTTCCTTCCAAGGAGTAAGTGTCTTTTAATTTCATGGCTGCAGTCACCATCTGTACTGATTTTGGAGCCCAGAAAAATAAAGTCTGACACTGTTTCCACTGTTTCCCCATCCATTTCCCAAGAAGTGGTGGGACCAGATGCCATGATCGTCGTTTTCTGAATGTTGAGCTTTAAGCCCACTTTTTCACTCTCCACTTTCACTTTCATCAAGAGGTTTTTGAGTTCCTCTTCACTTTCTGCCATAAGGGTGGTGTCATCTGCATATCTGAGGTTATTGATGTTTCTCCCAGCAATCTTGATTCCAGCTTGTGCTTCTTCCAGTCCAGCGTTTCTCATGATGTACTCTGCATAGAAGTTAAAGAAGCAGGGTGACAATATACAGCCTTGACGTACTCCTTTTCCTATTTAGAACCAGTCTGTTGTTCCATGTCCAGTTCTAACTCTTGCTTCCTGACCTGCATACAAATTTCTCAAGAGGTAGATCAGGTGGTCTGGTATTCCCATCTCTTTCAGAATTTTCCACCGTTTATTGTGATCCAAACAGTCAAAGGCTTTGGCATAGTCAATAAAGCAGAAATCGATGTTTTTCTGGAACTCTCTTGCTTTTTCTATGATCCAGTGGATGTTGGCTATTTGATCTCTGGTTCCTCTGCCTTTTCTAAAACCAGCTTGAACATCAGGAAGTTTACGGTTCACGTATTGCTGAAGCCTGGCTTGGAGAATTTTGAGCATTACTTTACTAGCGTATGAGATGAGTGCAATTGTGTTGTAGTTTGAGCATTCTTTGGCATTGCCTTTCTTAGGGATTGGAATAAAAACTGACCTTTTCCAGTCCTGTGGCCACTGCTGAGTTTTCCAAATTTGCTGGCATATTGAGTGCAGCACTTTCACAGCATCATCTTTCAGGATTTGGAATAGCTCAACTGGAATTCCGTCACCTCCACTAGCTTTGTTCATAGTGATGCTTTTTAAGGCCCACTTGACTTCACATTCCAGGATGTCTGGCTCTAGGTCAGTGATCACACCATCGTGATTATCTGGGCCGTGAAGATCTTTTTTTGTACAGTTCTTCTGTGTATTCTTGCCATCTCTTCTTAATATCTTCTGGTTCTGTTAGGTCCATACCATTTCGGTCCTTTATCGAGCTCATCTTTGCATGAAATATTCCTTTGGTATCTCTGATTTTCTTGAAGAGATCCCTAGTCTTTCCCATTCTGTTGTTTTCCTCTATTTCTTTGCATTGATCACTGAAGAAGGCTTTCTTATCTCTTCTTGCTATTCTTTGGAACTCTGCAGTCTGATGTTTATATCTTTCCTTTTCTCCTTTGCTTTTCGCTTCTCTTCTTTTCACAGTGAGTTGTAAGGCCTCCCCAGACAGCCATTTTGCTTTTTTGCATTTCTTTTCTCTGGGAATGGTCTTGATCCCTGTCTCCTGTGCAATGGAATGAGGTTCGTGACATTGTACAGGAGACAGGGATCAAGACCATTCCCAGAGAAAAGGAGTGTTTAAGCTTTTAAAAACACTATTCAGCCAAATGCATACATCTGCAGGCTGAATCTGACAGCAGAAACAATGGTTTGTAATGACTAGTCATATTTCTAATCAAGAGTCCAGTATTATTGATCATTTAATAATTAAAGCTTTTCATCATCAATATCTTTAGATACCTCACAATTGAAAGTTATGGTGTCCATGTGTTATTATTTCAAGTTTCAGTGTTCAGAAAGCTGGATCAAATATTAAAGATGCTAAAAGGAAGTATAAAATTTCTTTTTTTCATTATCTTTTGGGAGTGTTACCTGTAAATTGCATGGACTGAAATGTGCTTGCCTGCCCTGTGAAACCACAGATCTTCCATCATGTATCCAGATCTGATAAAAATTGCTGAGAAGCCAAGATAAGCCAATAAGATGAGAATATCACATGCAGTACTCAGAGGAGGCTACACATAAATGCTTCATGTTTTGGTCCACTTGTAAAGAACTTTTATTTTTTAGCTCAGACTAAAGAAGTTTTGGTAGGAGGTTCTTCAGTTTGCAGATTTTAGTGAACAGTGTAGAGGTAGTAAGCAGTTCCACAGAAAACAATGTGACTTCTCTTGATTTTTTTAACTCTTATCATACTCACTCCATGATTTTTTAGCCCCAGAATTAGTAATGAAATCTAGATGACTTACTCAATGTGATTTGTATTGGGCTCATAAGAGTCTAAGGCTTTACTAATTTTGATTGTGACTGTGACTATGATTAGGTGATAATTTGAAATCAGTATGACATCATTATTAAGCAAACAAAATTGTTCTTGAAACAAAATTCATTTTGGCAAGACTTTTTAAAAATCTGGCTCCAGGCATAAGATACTGGCATATGTTTTTCACTAAGTTTATTGGTAATTTGTATTTATTTTGTAAAATGTCTATTCATATCTTTGTAAAAATCTTGTTTTAAATCAATTAGTTTAAAAACAATTCATTGTAGTGCTGCTCACGACTTCCTTTTTCAAAAGCAAGCTATACAGAAAGATAAAACATTTTTTTAAAGCCTCTTCTTCCTCTAACTTCTCCTTCACTCCAAATCTTTCTAGAATTTCCTATGGATTTATAAGTTATATATGTGTATAATATAGTTTAAACAAGTTCACTTAAATTGAATTCAATAAATATGAATTCTGCAACTTGTTCTTTGTCATCTCTCAATACCTTTTGCGAGTTTTTTCTTCCAAGTGAGCCATCCAGAATTATCTTTACCAATAATCTTATTAATTTAACTTTTAACTTATTACCATTTTTTGGCTATTACAACCTATGAGAATATATGATTTGTTTTAGTAATACTTTAATATCAAGTATTAACAAAACTACAGTAGGAGAAATGTCACAGATGTTAAGTGATCTCTGTTTTATCACCTATGAAAATTATTCAATTAGTTATGCTATATTCTAGACTCTAAATGGTAGGCATGCCCAAGTTATATTGTAAATTGACCAAAAACTAATATTATAGTAATCAGTATGCTTGTTTATTCTCTGACTGTCTTACTGACATCATCAGAAATGAGTTCAGCATGCCTTGGTTATTTTAAGCTGCAAAGGGAGATTTGCCAGTATGACAGGCATATTTAAACCTCCATGAAAACTCATGGCTATTTTTTAAACAAAAGGATTCAGAATTCCTTGTTAAGAGCAACAGAAATGATTGTTTCAGCAATTAAAATCCGGAAACCTTTTAAACAAAAGGACACAAATCTTTTTTTAGGATTTTTAAAATTTATTTATTTTTTAATTGAAGGTTAATTGCTTTATAGAATTTTGTTGTTTTCTGTCAAACCTCAACATGAATCAGCCATAGGTATACATATATCCCCTCCCTTTTGAACCTCCCTCCCATCTTCCTCTCCATCCCACCCCTCCAGGTTGATACAGAGCCCCTGTTTGAGTTTCCTGAGACATACAGCAAATTCCCATTGACTATCTATTTTACATATGGTAATGTAAGTTTCCATGTTACTCTCTCCATACATCTCACTCTCTCTTCCCTACTCCCCATGTCCATAAGTCTATTCTCTATGTCTGTTTCTCCACTGCTGGCCTGTAAATAAATTCTTCAGTACTGTTTTTCTAGATTCTGTATATATGCATTAGAATATGATATTTCTCTTTCTCTTTCTGACTTACTTCACTCTGTAAAATAGGCTCTAGGTTCAGCCACCTCATCAAAACTGACTCAAATACATTCCTGTTTATGGCTGAGTAATATTCCATTGTGTATAGGTACCACAACTTCTTTATCCATTCATCTTTCGATGGACATCTAGGTTGCTTCCATGTTCTAGCTATTGTAAATAGTCCTGAATGAACAATGGGATACATGTGTCTTCTTCAATTTTGATTTCCTCAGGGTGTATGTCTAGGAGTGAGATTGCTGGGTCATATGGTGGTATTATTGCTGCTTTTTAAAGAATCTCCATACCATCTTCCATAGTGGCTGTATCAATTTCCATTCCCACCAACAGTTTAAGAGCATTCCCTTTTCTCCATACTCTCTCCAGAATTTATTGTTTGTAGACTTTTTGATGATGGTCATTCTGACTGGTGTGAGGTGATATCTCATTGTAGTTTTGATTTGCATTTCTCTAATAATGAGCAATGTTGAGCATCTTTTCATTGTTTGTTAGCCATCTGTATGTCTTCTTGGGAGAAATGTCTGTTTAGGTCTTTTTGCCACTTTTTGATTGGGTTGTTTGTTTTCTGGCATTGAGTTGTATGAGCTGCTTGTATATTTTGGAAATTAAATCTTTGTCAGTTGGTTCATTTGCTATTATTTTCTCCCATTCCGAGGAGTGTCTTTTCACCTTGCTTATAGTTTCCTTTTCTGTGCAAAAGCTTTTAAGTTTAATCACGTCCCACTTGTTTACTTTTGTTTTTATTTCCGTTACTCTGGGTGGTGGGTCATAGAGGATCTTGCTTTGATTTATGTCATTGAGTGTTCTGCCTATGTTTTCCTCTAAGAGTTTTATAGTTTCTGGTCTTATATTTTGTTTTTTAATCCACTTTAAGTTTATCCTTGCATATGGTGTTAGAAAATTTTCTGATTTCATTCTTCTACACATAGCTGTCCAGTTTTCCCAGCATCATTTATTGAAGAGACTGTCTTTGCCCCCACTGTATATTCTTGTCTCTTTGTCAAAAATAAGGTAAGCATAGGTGCATGGGTTTATTTCTGGGCTTTCTATCTTGTTTCAGTTAAGTTCAGTTCAGTCACTCAGTCATATCCAACTCTTTGTGACCCCAGGGGCTTCATGCCAGGATCCCCTGTCCATCACCGAATCCAGGAGTTTACTCAAACTCATGTCCACTGAGTCATTGATGCCATCCAACCATCTCATCCTTGGTCATCCCCTTCTCTTCCTGCCTTCAATCTTTCCCAGCATCAGGGTCTTTTCAAATGAGTCAGCTCTTCACATCAGGTGGCCAAAGTATTAGAGTTTCAGCTTCAGCATCAGTCCTTCCAATGAATATTCAGGACTGATTTCCTTTAGGATGGACTGGTTGAATCTCCTTGCAGTCCAAGGGACTCTCGAGAGTCTTCTCCAACATCACAGTTCAAAAGCATCAATTCTTTGGTGCTCAGCTTTCTTTATACTACAAATTTCACATCCATACTACAAACCATCACATCCAAATCACTACTGGAAAAACCATAGCCTTGACTAGATGGACCTTTGTTGGCAAAGTAATGTCTCTGCTTTTTAATATGCTGTCTAGGTTGGTCATAGCTTTTCTTCCAATGAGCAAGCATCTTTTAATTTCATGGCTGCAGTCACCATTTGCAGTAATCTTGTTCTGTTGGTCTATATTTCTGTTTCTGTGCCAGTACCGTACTGTCTTGATGACTGTAGCTTTGTAGTATAAACTGAAGTCAGGAAGGTTGATTCCTCTAGTTCCATTCTTCTTCCTCAAGACTGCTTTGGCTATTCAGGGTCTTTTGTGTTTCCATATGAATTATGGAATTTTTTGTTCTAGTTCTGTGAAAAATGCCACTGGTAATTTGATAGGGATTGTATTGAATCTGTAGATTGTGTTTGGTAGTATAGTCATTTTCACAATTTTGATTCTTCCTACCTAGGAACATGGAATATCTCTCCATCTGTTTATGTCCTCTTTGATTTCTTTCATCAGTGTCTTATAATTTTCTGTGTACAGTTCTTTTGTCTCCTTAGGTAAGTTTATTCCTAGATATTTTATTCTTTTTGCTGCAATGGTGAATGGGATTGATTCCTTAATTTCTCCTTCTGGTTTTTAATTGTTAGTATATAGAAATACAAGTGACTTCTGTTTATTGATTTTGTATCCTGCAACTTTGTTAAATTCACTGATTAGCTCTAGTAATTTTCTGATACTATCTTTAGGGTTTTCTATGTTCAGTATCATGTCACCTGTAGACAGTGAGAGCTTTACTTCTTCTTTTCTGACCTGGATTCGTTTTATTTCTTTTTCTTTTCTGATTGTTGTAGCTAGGACTTCCAGAACTATGTTGATTAATAGTGGTGAAAGGGGACACCCTTGTCTTGTTCCTGATCTTAGGGGGAATGCTTTCAGTTTTTCACCATTGACAATAATTGTTGTAGGCTTATCATATATGGCCTTTACAATGTTGAGGTAGGTTCCTTCTATGCCCATTTTTTAAAGAGTTTAATCATAAATGGGTGCTGCATTTTGTTGAAGGCTTTTTCTGCATCTATTGAGATTATCATATGGTTTTTAATCTTTCAATTTGTTAATATAGTGTATCACATTGACTGATTTGCATGTATTGAAGAATCCTTGCATCCCTGGAATAAACCCAACTTGATTATGGTATATAAGCTTTTTGATGTGTTGCTGAATTCTGTTTCCTAAAATTTTGTTGAGGATGTTTGCATCTATGTTCATCAGTGATATGGGCCTGTAGTTTACTTTTTTGTGTTGTCTTGGTCTGGTTTTGGTATCAGGGTGATGGGGGCCTCATAGAATGAGTTTGGAAGTGTTCCTTCCTCTGGAATTTTTTGAAAGAGTTTTAGAAAGATAGGCATTAGCTCTGTTATGTCCAACCTAGGTAGCATATTCAAAAGCAGAGACATCACTTTGCCAACAAAGGTTCGTCTAGTCAAGGCTATGGTTTTTCCAGTGGTCATGTATGGATGTAAGAGTTGGACTGTGAAGAAGGCTGAGTGCTGAAGAACTGATGCTTTTCAACTGTGGTGTTGGAGAAGACTGTTGAGAGTCCCTTGGACTGCAAGGAGATCCAACCAGTCCATTCTGAAGGAGATCAGCCCTGGGATTTCTTTGGAAGGAATGATGCTAAAGCTGAAACTCCAGTACTTTGGCCACCTCATGTGAAGAGTTGACTCATTGGAAAAGACTCTGATGTTGGGAGGGATTGGGGGCAGAAGGAGAAGGGGACGACAGAGGATGAGATGGCTGGATGGCATCACTGACTCGATGGACGTGAGTCTGAGTGAACTCTGGGAGTTCATGACGGACAGGGAGGCCTGGCGTGCTGCGGTTCATGGGGTGGCAAAGAGTCGGACACCACTGAGCGACTGAACTGAACTGAAATGTTTGATTGAATTCTCCTGTGAAGCCATCTGGTCCTGGGGTTTTGTTTTTTTGGAGATTTTTGATCACAGCTTCAATCTCAGTGCTTGTAATTGGGTTGTTCATAATTTCTCCCACTTCCTGGTTCAGTCTTGGAAGATTCAACTTTTCTAAGAATCTGTCCATTTCTTCCAGGTTATTCATTTTATTGCCATACGGTTGTTTGTAATAGTGTCTTATAATCCTTTGTATTTTTGCTTTGTCTGTTGTAACCACTCCTTTTTAATTTCTAATTTTGTGGATTTGATTCTTCTCTCTTTTTTTCTTGATGAGTCTGGCTAAAGGTTTGTCACTTTTGTTCTCAAAGAACCAGATTTTAGTTTTATTAATCTTTACTTTTGTTTCTTTCATTTCTTTTTCATGATTTCTGCTCGGATATTTATGATTTCTTCCCTTCAACTAACTTTGGGGTTTTTTGTTCTTTTCCCAGTTGTTTTAGGTGTAAAGTTAGGTTTTCCATTCGATGTTTTTCTTGTTTCTTGACGTAAGATTGTATTGCTATAAACTTTCCTCTTGGAACTGCTTTTGCTGCATCTCATAGGTTTTGAATTGTTGCGTTTTGCCATTTGTTTCTAGAAATTTTTTGATTTCCCTTTTGACTTCTTCAGCAACCTGTTGGTTATTTACAAATGTATTGTTTAATCTCCATGTGTTTGTGTTTTTTATAGCTTTTTTTCCCCCTTTAATTAATATCTAGTCTCATAGTGTTGTGGTTAGAAAATATGTTTGATATGGTTTCAATTTTCTTAAGTTTACTGAGGTTTGATTTGTGACCCAAGATGTGGTCTATCCTGGAGAATGTTCCATGTGCACTTGAGAAGAAGGTGTATTCTTCTGCATTTGGATGTAATGTCCTGAAGATATCAGTGAGATCCATCTTATCTAATGTATCATTTAAGACTCATGATTCCTTATTAATTTTATATTTTAATGATGTGACCATTGGTGTGAGTGGGGAGTTAAAGTCTCCTACTATTATTTTGTTACTGTCAATTTCTCCTTTTATGTCTGTTAGTGTTCTTGCCTGGAGAATCCCAGGGACAGGGGAGCCTGTTGGGCTGCCATTTATGGGGTCGCACAGAGTCGGACGTGACTGAAGTGACTTAGCAGTAGCAGTAGCAGTGTTTATCATATGTATTGAGGTACTCTTATGTTGGGTACATAGATATTTACAATTGTTATGTCTTCCACTTGGGTTGATTCCTTGATCATTAAGTAGTGTCCTTCCTTATCTCTTGTTATCTTCTTTAAGACATATTTTGTCTGACATGAGGACTGCTACTCCAGCCTTCTTTTTAGATATATGTCCTTTCAGTCTATATAGCTCTTTATGTCTGAAGTGAGTTTCTTGTAGACAACATGTATATGGGTCTTGTTTTTGTATCCATTCAGTCAGTCTGTGTCTTTTGGTTGGAGCATTTAATCCATTTAGTTCATTTGAGTTCAGTCACTCAGCCATGTCGGACTCTTTGCAACACCTGTACCACAGCACACCAGGCCTCCCTGTCCATCACTGACTCCTGGAGCTTTGTTGGTAAAGTAATGTCTCTGTGCTTTAATATTCTGTCTAGGTTGGTCATAACTTTCCTTCCAAGGAGTAATCATCTTTTAATTTCATGGCTGCAGTCACCATCTGCAGTGATTTTGGAGCCCGCCCCCCAAAATAAAGTCAGCCACTGTTTCCACTGTTTCCCCATCTATTTCCCATGAAGTGATGGGACCAGAGCCATGATCTTAGTTTTCTGAATGTTAAGTTTTAAGCCAGCTTTTCCACTCTACTCTTTCTTTTCTATCAAGAGGCTCCTGAGTTCTTCTTTGCTTTCTGCCATAAGAGTGGTGTCATTTGCATATCTGAGGTTATTGATTTTCCTCCTGGCAAACTTGATTCCAGCTTGTGCTTCTTCCAGTCGAGCGTTTCTCATGATGTACTCTGCATATAAGTTAAATAAGCAGGGTGACACTATACAGCCTTGACGTACTCCTTTTCCCTATTTGGAACCAGTCTGTTGAGCCATGTCCAGTTCTAACTGTTGCTTCCTGACCTGCATACAGATTTCTCAAGAGGCAGATCAGGTGGTCTGGTATTCCCATCTCTTTCAGAATTTTCCACAGTTTATTGTGATCCACACAGTCAAAAGCTTTGACATAGTCAGTAAGGCAGAAATAGATGTTTATCTGGAACTCTTGCTTTTTCGATGATCCAGCAGATGTTGGCAATTTGGTCTCTGGTTCCTCTGCCTTTTCTAAAACCAGCTTGACATCTGGAAGCTCTTGATTCAAGTACTGTTGAAGCCTGGCTTGGAGAATTTTGAGCATTACTTTATTAGCGTGTGAGATGAGTGCAATTCTGTGGTAGTTTGAGCATTCTTTGGCATTGACTTTCTTTAGGATTGGTATGAAAACTGACCTTTTCCAGTCCTGTGGCCACTGCTGAGTTTTCCAAATTTGATGGCATATTGAGTGCAGGTCTTTAACAGTATCATCTTTTAGGATTTGAAATAGCTCAACTAGAACTCAATCACCTCCACTAGTTTTGTTCATAGTGATGCTTCCTAAGGCCCACTTGACTTCACATTCTAGGATGTCTTACTCTAGGTGAGTAATCACACCATCGTAATTATCTGGGTCATGAAGATATTTTTAGTACAGTTCTTCTGTGTTGTTGCCACTTCTTCTTAATATCTTCTGCTTCTGTTAGGTCCATAGCATTCCTTTCCTTTAGGGTGTCCATCTTTGCATGAAGTGTTCCCTTAGTATCTTTAATTTTCTTGAAGAGATCTCTACTCTTTCCCATTCTATTGTTTTCCTCTATTTCTTTGCACTGATCACTGAGGAAGGCTTTCTTATCTCTCCTTGGTATTCTTTGGAACTCTGCATTCAGATGGGTATATCTTTCCATTTCTACTTTGCTTTTCACTTCCCTTTTTTTCACAGCTATTTGTATAGGCCTCCTCAGACAGCCATTCAGTTCAGTTCAATTCAGTTCAGTTGCTCAGTCATGTGCGACTCTTTGCCACCTCATGAATCGCAGCATGCCAGGCCTCCCTGTCCATCACCAACTCCCGGAGTTCACTCAGACTCACGTCCATCGAGTCAGTGATGCCATCCAGCCATCTCATCCTCTGTCATCCCCTTCTCCTCCTGCCCCCAATCCCTCCCAGCATCAGAGTCTTTTCCAATAAGTCAGTTCTTTGCATGAGGTGCCAAAGTAGTGGAGTTTCAGCTTTAGCATCATTCCTTCCAAAGAAATCCCAGGGCTGATCTCCTTTAGAATGGACTGGTTGGATCTCCTTGCACAATTTTAATTTTCTGAATGTTGAGTTTTAAGCCAACTTTTCACTTTCATCAAAAGGCTTTTGAGTTCCTCTTCACTGTCTGCCATAAGGGTGGTGTCATCTGCATATCTGAGGTTATTGATATTTCTCCTGGCAATCTTGACTCCAGCTTGTACTTCTTCCAGTCCAGCGTTTCTCATGATGTACTCTGCATAGAAGTTAAAGAAGCAGGGTGACAATATACAGCCTTGACCTACTCCTTTTCCTATTTGGAGCCAGTTTGTTGTTCCATGTCCAGTTCTAACTCTTGCTTCCTGACCTGCATACAAATTTCTCAAGAGGCAGATCAGGTGCTCTGGTATTCCCATCTCTTGCAGGATTTTCCACAATTTATTGTGATCCACACAGTCAAAGGCTTTGACATAGTCAAGAAAGCAGAAATAGATGTTTATCTGGAACTCTCTTGCTTTTTCCATGATCCAGTGGATGTTGGCAATTTGATCTCTGGTTCCTCTGCCTTTTCTAAAACCAGCTTGAACATCAGGAAGTTTACGGTTCACGTATTGCTGAAGCCTGGCTTGGAGAATTTTGAGCATTACTTTACTAGCGTATGAGATGAGTGCAATTGCGCGGTAGTTTGAGCATTCTTTAGAATTGCCTTTCTTTGGGATTGGAATGAAAACTGACCTTTTCCAGTCCTGTGGCCACTGCTGAGTTTTCCAAATTTGCTGTCATATTGAGTGCAGCACTTTCACAGCATCATCTCTCAGGATTTGAAATAGCTCAACTGGAATTCCATCACCTCCATGAGCTTTGTTCCTAGTGATGCTTTTTAAGGCCCACTTGACTTCACATTCCAGGATATCTGGCTCTAGGTCAGTGATCACACCATCGTGATTATCTGGGCCGTGAAGATCTTTTTTGTACAGTTCTTCTGTGTATTCTTGCCATCTCTTCTTAATATCTTCTGCTTCTGTTAGGTCCATACCATTTCTGTCCTTTATCGAGCCCATCTTTACATGAAATGTTCCCTTCCTATCTCTAATTTTCTTGAAGACATCTCTAGTCTTTCCCATTCTGTTGTTTTCCTCTATTTCTTTGCATTGATTGCTGAGGAAGTCTTTCTTATCTCTTCTTGCTGTTCTTTGGAACTCTGCATTCAGATGCTTATATCTTTCCTTTTCTCCTTTGCTTTTTGACAGCCGTTAGCTGATATTTAGTATAAGTATTAATGCTATTTATTAATAGTAATAATATTTAGATATTTAGTATAAGTTTACCTATCTACGAATTCAAGAAGACTAAATTGTGTGTACCATCCTATAATTTATTATTCGGATATAGCTTTCAAAGCATTTTTATTGCAATACTACCACATTCAACAAGTTTTTAATGAGCAGCTTCTGTATGCCAATGTTCTGATAGCCTGGGATGCATCAAGGAACAGACCAGATGAACATTCTTGCCTTTATAGGGCTTACATTTTAGCTTACATTTTGTGAGATAAATATTATTTACATTTTACATAGGAAGCCATATACAGTCAGATACAGACAATTGACCTTAGATAAGTTAGTAGGAAGCAGAGTTAGAATTCCGACTCAGTCCTTCTGATTCATGGATTATGCTCTTTACATGCTAAATAGGGAAACAACTACGAGAAAAATAGAAGCTGATGCTAACTCCAATGGTTATTAAATAATGTTGTCATATGCTCTTATTTGTGGTCTTTGATTATGCTAATCATTTTTTTAAAGAAATTAAAAGCTCAATGGCAGTAAATAAGGAATAGGTCTTATGAAACAGATGGCTTAGCAGATGGTAGATTGCTCCTTTTCTTCTTGGCACCTCCTGCTGAAATAATGTGATATGCAGGATGGTTAGGTATGTTTGACTTCTTGGGTCTTAACTAGTATATATTTCTGGAACAGATGCTGTTTCCTTATCCCCAGTTCAACAGTTTCACAAGTACAATCTGGAGCATTTCCTTTTCTGCCATTCTTGTTTTATTGTGTCCAGTTTTATCAACTCTAATTAAAATATTTTACATTGAAAAATGGCCTAAAATGAGTCAAGATAAGTAACAGCTAAGAAATGATTTTAAGCCATTAAATACTCCCAATAAGATAAATGGTAATCATAACCTTTGGACAAGTCAATATTTCATGTCCTCAAAGCAATAGAATTTATTAGGCAACAACAATGTACAGGCCACTGGGATGGGTACTGTGGGAGACAGTAGGATAAAGAGATGTGAGCTTGGTCTACAAGGATCTTACAGTATAGGAGGGGCTTAAATAAGCATACAGATCATCACAATGCAAGTCAGAGTATGGTAACTTCTATGAGGGTGGTTCAAAGAATGAATCTGGGAATTCAGAGGAAGGAGAACTCATTTATCCTTAGTTGGACTGTGAAGTGCTAAAGCAAGGTAAAGTGAGGGTGAAAGAACTTGATAAGGTCAGACTTTGTAGGATTATGAAGGTTTCTGCAACTAGAAATAATAGAGAGGGCTTTCCAGATAGCAAGGGCTTAACTGTGGAGGTAGGAATGTTCATAGAAAAGTGATTACCTTTGACTAGAGATACAAGGTATATGAATGAGCTGAACTGTGGCTGCCTTGCAAATCAAGGCAAAGCATCTGAGTATAGAACAGGTTGTAAGAGGGAATTATTAAAAGCTTTTCTGCAAGAAGATGGCATGATCCATGCTTTGTTATAGCAAGATTAGTTTCTCAGGAGTTGGGTTGGATTACATAAGTGAGAAACAGAAGGCAGTGAGACCAATTAGGTGGCCCTTATTATAGGACAGAGAAGAGGTAATGAGGGTCTGAAGGAGATCTGGTACTTGTTAAAGAAAGAAGGCAATCAATAAGAGAGATATTGAGGAGGTATTCACTATAATTTCCTCATTAAAAAGGCAATAGTCTGCACCTTTGTAATAATTGCAAACTAAGACTTGATAAAGGTTGCAAGGACATTAAGAAAATCATTAACTAAAATAGGAACCCCTAGGGTTGGTTAATTTCTTTCCTCTAACTTAATAAACTTCTAGAGAAATTTATAAGCATATATAAATATATAGGGTATCTTAAGCATTGATTCATTATTTAAGTTAAGCTAAAACATAGAAACCTAAAACAGGATTCAAAATTAACTGTAAATGATTTCATATTACGTAATGTAAGATGTCTTTTCATTCTTCACTGTGATAATATGAGCATACAGTGTCACAGAAAGCAGGTGGTATTACGTATTGATAGATTTTCTTCTAAACCGATTTCCAACCAACAGAATTAATAAAAATACATTAAAGATAAACTATCTTATAGTATGTGTCATCAAGTGTTTTTGAAAAAGCAAATCTCTATCTTTTAGAATGAAATCCCTAAGTAAAAGCATATATATAAATAAAAATTACACATGGAATGATACTTAATGGAATTCAGCATGTGAAAGAATTCTTTCTTCAGAGTTCTGACACAACACCATGGAATGGATCCAGGCCAGGTTCCCCTGGGCCACACACAAAGGTGGAGAGTGGTCAGCTGTTGACTAGTCCAATAGAAGAACTAAATTTGGCTCTTATGCTACTAAATCATGTTCCAGTCAGTCCATCCTAAAACTTCCAGTCTACCACAGAGAAGGAACTGCTTTTACAACTTTAAATTTAAACCACCATAAATAATGTTATTTCATACCCCAGGTTCTAGCCAAATACAACCATTCATTCTTCAGAAACCCTTCTAAATTCCCCATAAAATTCTTCTCACATCTTCATTGCAAGTTATCTTTCCCAACCCTCAGCTCCCATGGCACTCTGTTTGAGCTATGGTTTCAGGTGTGCCATTTTCTAACTTTAAAATATTATTTAAGTATAGGTTATCTTCCCAATCAAATTGTAAGTTCCCCAAGGACAGAGTCAAAGTCTCATTTTCACAGCCTCATGGTACCCAACACTGAGTTCTTACCATGAAAATTAAACATGAGTTGTTCATAAAGAAACACCTAAGCCTCCACTTCACAAAGCACTCTGTTGGTTCCTTCAAAAATTAAGAAAAATAAATAACTTGAAGATTCTTTAAAACTCATCAACCTTTTTATGGAAATTTGGATGAAATCTGAGCCTCAGTGTCAATTATGATCACCTAGATCTATCTCTCAAGGAGAGATAAGAAAGCCTTCCTCAGTGATCAATGCAAAGAAACAGAGGAAAACAATAGAATGGGAAAGACCAGAGATGTCTTCAAGAAAATTAGAGATACCAAGGGAATATTTCATGCAAAGATGGGCTCGATAAAGGACAGAAATGGTATGGACCTAAGAGAAGCAGAAGATATTAGGAAGAGGTGGCAAGAATACATAGAAGAACTGTACAAAAAAGATCTTCATGACCCAGATAATCATGATGGTGCGATCACTCACCTAGAGCCAGACATCCTGGAATGTGAAGTCAAGTGGGCCTTAGGAAGCATCACTATGAACAAAGCTAGAGGAGATGATGCAATTGTAGTTGAGCTATTTCAAATCCTAAAAGATGATGCTGTGAAAGTGCTACATTCAATATGCCAACAAGTTTGGAAAACTCAGCAGTGGCCACAGGACTGGAAAATTTCAGTTTTCATTCCAATCCCAAAGAAAGGTAATGCCAAAGAATGCTCAGACTACCACACAATTGCACTCATCTCACACGCTAGCAAACTAATGCTCAAAATTCTCCAAGCCAGGCTTCAACAATATGTGAACCATGAACTTCCAGATGTCAAGCTGGTTTTAGAAAAGGCAGAGGAACCAGAGATCAAATTGCCAACATTCAATGGATCATCAAAAAAGCAAGAGAGTTCCAGAAAAACATCTACTTTTGCTTTATTGACTGTGCCAAAGCCTTTGACTATGTGGATCACAATAAACTGTGGAAAATTCTGAAAGAGATGGGAATACCAGACCACCTGACCTGCCTTCTGAGAAATCTGTATGCGGGTCAGGAAGCAAGAGTTAGAACTGGACATGGAACAACAGACTGGTTCCAAATAGGAAAAGGAGTACGTCAAGGCTGTATATTGTCACCCTGCTTATTTAACTTATATGCAGAGTACATCATGAGAAACGCTGGGCTGGAGGAAACACAAGCTGGAATCAAGATTGCCAAGAGAAATAACAATAACCTCAGATATGCTGATGACACCACCCTTATGGCAGAAAGTGAAGAACTAAAGAGCCTCTTGATGCAAGTGAAAGAGGAAAGTGAAAAAGTTAGCTTAAAGCTCAACATTCAGAAAACAAAGATCATGGCACCTGTCACTTCATGGCAAATATATGGAGAAATAGTGGAAACAATGGCAGACTTTATTTTGGTGGGGCTCCAAAATCACTGCAGATGGTGATTGCAGCCATTAAATTAAAAGACACTTACTCGTTGGGAAAAAAGTTATGACCAACCTAGACAGCATATTAAAAAACAGAGACATTACTTTGCCAACAAAGGTCCATCATGTATACAAAGGTAGTCATGTATAGATGTGAGTTGGATGGTGAAGAAAGCTGGATGCAGAAGAATTGATGCTTTTGAACTGTGGTATTGGAGATGACTCTTAAGAGTCCTTTGGACTGCAAGGAGATCCAACCAGTCCATCCTAAAGGAAATCAGTTCTGAATATTCATTGGAAGTTCTCATGTTGAAGCTGAAACTCCAATACTTTGGCCACCTGATGCGAAGAGATGACTCATTTGAACAAATCGCCAGTCCAGGTTCAATGCATGATACAGGATGCTTGGGGCTGGTGCACTGGGATGACCCAGAGGGATGGTACAGGGAGGGAGGAGGGAGGGGAGTTCAGAATGGGGAACATGTGTATACCTGTGGCAGATTCATGTTGATGTATGGCAAAACCAATACAATATTGTAAAGTAATTAGCCTCCAATTAAACTAAATAAATTTATAATTTAAAAAAATGAAAAGACCCTGATGCTGGGAAAGATTGAAGGCAGGAGAAGGGGACGACAGAGGATGAGATGGTTGGATGGCATCACTGATTCGATGGACATGAGTTTGAGTAAACTCCAGGATTTGGTGATGGACAGGGAATCCTGGCATGCTGCGGTCCATGGGGTTGCAAAAAGTTGGACACAACTGTGCGACTGAACTGAACTGAACTGAGATCTATATCAGTCTGGATCAATATTTTTCAAGTATGATCAGGACTGTGGTTTTTCATATTATTCTTCCTTCCCACCACATCATACTTTCCCCTCCCTGAGGCCTCCATTATATTGTTTTTAGAATAAATAATACAGTATCAACCAAGTACTCTCTTTTTTATAAACTGAAGTTTTCATTTCAGATGATCTTGTTTTTTCTTTTAGCCTGTCTTTCTCTGCCTTTATCACAAAAACCTTTTCCTTTTACAAGGATTTCTGTCCTTATGGGAATTAAGCATTATATTTTGAACTATAAATGGAAAAATAATGTTATTATATTGTATTATGGACCTTCTGCTGATATTGCTATTTTTCGGGAGCTGAACATATCTGGAACTCTTTCTGTCTCTTCACAGTGGCTGTTGTATTAATCCTGGCAAAGCACTACAGGCTTCCAATTACTCATTTTAAATCTGTTTGTGTAACACTTTGTATTTAGTGTCTACAGCCTAGTGTAATTGCACTGAAATTGCCAAACAGTGTGGGTGATAGATGGATTGCCACCATCCAGTTTCCTACAGACTCTGATCCAAGGTTTTTAATTTGCTTGCCAGTTCCTCTCTCACTCATGCCTTTGACCACACTAAAGTCTAATAACAAAGAGGAGCATACCAAGCCCTCTTTACATGAAAAATTTAGTGTGCACAGGTGACATGATATTAAGACAATGAAATGAAAATTAGAAATACAAAAAATTTTAAGTTCAGCTAGTGCAGAGAGTTTACCCAATATCAGCATCTGTTTTCCCTCGCAGCTGATTACATATTTAAGGTTTAGGAAATGTCTTTCAAAACTTGAATTACTGATAGTCTCCATCTTTCAACTCAAAGAGCTGTAGAGGAATTATCCAGTTCCATTTGGAACATTAGCTGAAGGTTCAAATTATCTGCAGTATTCATACACAACTTTGTGATTTCTATGGGACATCTCTCTACATTGATGAAATCTTTCAACTATGTGTACATTTTGCTCAAAACTTTCCCATGAAAGGCATCAGAGTAGGCATAGTCCTCACTTTAAAGTTGAAGAAATAATGAAACAAAGCATTAAGTAACTCATAATAGACCCTAATACAGGTAAATAACAATAGTGCTAAACAACTAGGTAGGGCTGTTCTCACTTGCTGACCTACCTTTCTTTTTACTTATAACTTTGAAGAAGGTTTTACCTTCTTTTGTAACTCATATTTTGACTATGCTACAAAGTATAGCAGTATAGAATATCTACAGTTGTTAAGAACATGGCCTCTGAAATTACTAGGTAATATCCCAGCCCTGCTACTTACTGGCCTTGGGAGCTTAGGTAACTGACTTATGTTTCTTTGCCTTGGTTTTCCTTCTGTCAAATTATAATAACAATCTATTTTACTTGTAACCTTGTTATGAAGAGTTAATACATATTTGTTGTTGTTTTTCAGTCTCTCAATCCTGTCTAATTCTTTGTGACCCCATGGATTGCAACACACCAGGCTTCCCTGTCCTTCTCCATCCCCCAGAGTTGTTAATATACATAAGATCCATATAAGAGATGTATCTAAAGTCTTTAAACAGTGCCTGACACGTAGTACACTTATTTTTTCTAATAGAGATAATTTTGCATGAGGCAATTCACTTAAGTTGATACTTAAGTTGATATCGCTTAACTATAAGTGATATGAAGTGAAACTGAAAATGTCAGTCGTTCAGTCATGTTTGACTCTTTGCAAACCCATGGACTGTAGCTCACCAGGCCCCTCTGTCCATGGAATTCTCCAGGCAAGAATAGTGGAGTAGGTTGCCATTCCCTTCTCCAGGCAATCTTCCTGATGCAGGGATCAAACCTGGGTCTCTTGCTTTGCAGGCAGATTCTTTTCCATCTGAGACACCAGGGAAGCCCCAAGTAATATCATAGGTTATGTGATTTGGTAATCACAGCCCTTACTGAATTTCTAGCCAGTTGTCAGAAAACTGGATTTCCTATTATTAGGGAAATGAAGAGGATTCAGGCTTTTGATAATCTAAGCCATGCCTATGTAGCCAGGTATCTGAGTTCACAATGCTTCTGAGTTTTAAATAAACTCAGGAAGACTACCCTTTACTCCAAGTGTGAAGTCTAATGACTTCTGCTAATTTTCACCGATGGCTCCAAATCTCTGATTTTTATGTCTTGATTCCTGTAGTTATTCTCTTTTTCTGCTCTACTCACCATAATGAATGTGGGATTCAGCCTTATTTCTTTGATTACTCCTCCAAACTACTCACCCAATATACATTTCTGTTGTAGCCTGGATGAAGGTGTGCACTCACACTGGTGTGTTCAATACATTCTTTTGTTTAGTGAGTCATGTCCCCTGGAATTGTGTACTAAGGGGTTTACATATTTCTTTCGACTGGAATGTTAGTCACATGTAGTCTTGAGCATTACTAACCACCCCAAAGCTGGAATGTCCCACTTCCTTCAGAGCCTGCAGCCTCCTGTTAAGTGGTTTGGCAGACCCTCCCCCCAACACCAGACACCTTTATCCTTGAGGGCATCACCTTACACCTGACAAAACAGTTTATAAAAGTATTTTTCTATACAAGGTAGTCCCTTTCACAACAGGAATACAGGTATCAGTTAACAAAATATTATTTTCTCTATTACATTTACACAGTGTGTTTTTATCACCACAAAATATGGATTCAAATACATTCTAATTTTTTTCACAAATATTTCTTGAGCTCTGAGTAGTAGTTTTCAAGAAATTCAGGGAAGTCAGTTTAGCCCTTTTTAGCCACTATAAGTACTGTGTCAAAAGGGATGAATTATATGAAACATCAAGATGAAGTGGTATGAGCATTCAACTACAGATTAACGCTATTTGAGTAGGTCCAGGGAAATGTTTTCAAGAGTTATTAATTTTATATTCAAGTTTGAAATGGCTGGTTGTAAATCTGTGAAACCAAACAGACTATTTATCAATATAAGGAAAAGTACTTACCAAGTGAGACAGAATGATCTCAATTTATTTCCAAGGCAAACCATTCAATATTCCATTAATCCAAGTCTATGGCCCAACCGCTAATGCCAAAGAAGGTAAAGTTGTATGGTTCAAGAAGAACTACAAGACCTTCCACAATTAAAACCAAAAAATGATGTCCTGTTCATAAAAGAGACTGTAATTAAAAAGTAGGAAGTTAAGAGATATCCAGAATAACAGGCAAGTTTGGCCTTGAAGTATAAAATGAAGTGGGCAAAGGCTAACAGAGTTTGGCCAATAGAATGCACCAGTCATAGCAAATACCCTCTTTCAACAACACAAAGATGACTCTACACATGGACCTCACCAGATGGTAAACACCAAAATCAGATTGATTATATTCTTTGTTGTTGAAGATGGAGAAGCTCTATACAGTCAGCAAAAATAAGACCAGGAATAGACTGTGGCACAGATTATAAACTCCTTATTGCCAAATTCAGACTCAAACTGAAGAAAGTAGGGAAAACCACTAGGCCATTAAGGTATGATCCAAATCAAATACCTTACAATATTACAGTGGAATGACAGATTCAGGGGATTAAATCTGGTAGACAGAGTGCCTGAAGAACTATGGGTGGAGGTTTGTAACATTGTATAGGAGGCCATGATCAAAACAATCTGAAAAAAAAAAAGAAATGCAAAAAGGAAAATGGTTGTCTAAGGAGGCCTTATAAATAGCTGAGAAAAAAAGAGAAGTGAAAGCAAAGGAGAAAAGGAAAGATATGTTCATCTGAATGCAGAGATCCAAAGAACAGCAAGGAGAGATAAGAAAGTCTTGTTCAGTGATCAATGCAAAGAAATAAAGGAAAACCATAGGATGGGAAAGACTAGAGATCTCTTCAAGAAAATTAGAGATACCAAGGGAACATTTCATGTAAAGACAGGCACGATAAAGGACAGAAATAATGACCTAACAGAAGCAGAAGAAGATAAGAAGAGGTGGCAAATATACACAGAAGAACTATACAAAAAGATCTTAATGACCCGAATAACCACAGTGGTGTAATCACGCACCTAAAGCCAGATATCCTGGAGTAGGAAGTCAAGGGGGCCTTAGGAAGCATCACTACAAACAAACCTAGTGGAAGTGACAGAATTCTAGTTGAGCTATTTCAAATTGTAAAAGATGATGCTGTTACAGTACTGCACACAATATGCCAGCAAATTTTGAAAACTCAGCAGTGGCCACAGGTCTGGAAAAGGTCAGTTTTCATTCTAATCCCAAAGAAGGGCAATGCCAAAGAATGTTCAAACTATCACACAATTGCACTCATTTCATTTGTTAGCAAGGTAATACCCAAAATCCTTCAAGTTAGGCTTCAGTGGTTTGTGAACTGAAAACTTCCAAATGCACAAGCTGTACTTAGCAAAGGCAGAGGAACCAGAGATCATGTTGTCAACATCCATTGGATCATAGAAAAAACAAAAGAATTCCAGTAAATCATCTACATTTCTGTTTCACTGACTACATTGAAGCCTTTGACTGTGTGGATCACAACAAACTGGAAAATTCTTAAAGAGATGGGAATACCAAACCACCTTACCTGCCTCCTGAGAAACCTGTATGCAGGTCAAGAAGCAACAGTTAGAACTGGACATGGAACAAGGGACTGGTTCAAAATTAGGGAAGGAGTATGTCAAGCCTGTATATTGTCACCCTGCTTATTTAACTTATATACAGGGTACATCATGTAAAATGCTGAGCAGAAGGAAGCACAGCTGGAATCAAGATTGCCGGGAGAAATATCAATAACCTTAGATAAGTAGATGGCATCACCCTAATGGAAGAAAGTGAAGAGGAACTAAAGAGCCTCTTTTTTTTTTTTTTTTTAAGAGTCTCTTGATGAAAGTGAAAGAGGAGAGTGAAAAAGCTGGCTTATAACTCAACGTTCAAAAATTGATCATACCATCTGGTCCCATCACTTCATGGAAAATTGGTGCAGAAACAATGGAAACAATGACAGACTTTATTTTCTTGGGTTCCAAAATCACTGAGGACGGTGACTGCAACCATGAAATTAAAAGATGCTTGCTCCTTGGAAGAAAAGCTATGACAAACCTAGACAACATATTAAAAAGCCGAGACATTACTTTGCCTACAAAGGTCCGTATAGTCAAAGCTATGGTTTGTCCAATAGTCATGTACAGATGTGAGAGATGGACAATAAAAAAGGCTGAGCACCAAAGAATTGATGCCTTCGAACTATGGTGCTGGAGAAGATGCTTGAGAATTCCTTGGACTGCAAGGAGATCAAACCAGTCAATCCTAAAAGAAATCAACCCTGAATATTCATTGGAGGGACTGATGCTGCAACTGAAGCTCCAATACCTTGGCCACCTGATGTGAAGAGCTGACTCATTGGAAAAGATGCTGGGAAAGATTGAAGGCAGGAGTAGAAGGGGACCACAGAGGATGAGATGGTTGGATGGCTCGATGGACATGAGTTTGAGCAAGCTCTGGGAGTTGGTGATGAACAGGAAAGCCTGATGTGCTGCAGTCCATGGGGTCTGAAAGAGTCGGACACGACTGAGTGACTGAACAACAACTACTACTACTACTACTTCCCAGGTGACACAATGGTTAAGAATCTGCCTGCCAATGCAGGAGATGTAGGAGATGTGATTCGATCCTTGGGTCAGGTAATATGCCCTAGAGGAGGAAA
>NW_011494939.1:2164353-2166932 GCF_000754665.1 Bison bison bison
GGTTCAATGTTTAAGAATCTGCCTGCCAATGCAGGAGATGTAGGAGATGTGATTCGATCCTTGGGTCAGGTAATATGCCCTAGAGGAGGAAATGGCAAGCCACTTCAGTTTTCTTGCCTGGAGAATCTCTTGGACAGAGTAGCTTGCCTGGCTCCAGTCCATAGGGTCACAAAGAGTTAAATACAACTGAGCCACTGAGCACATCAGTTCAATTCAGTCACTCAGTTGTGTCCAACTCTTTGCGACCCCATGGACTGCAGCATGCCAGGCCTCCCTATCCATCACCAACTCCTGGAGTTTACTCAAACCCATGTCCATTGAGTCAGTGATGCCATCAACCATCTCATCCTCTGTCATCCTCTTCTCCTTCCACCCTCAGTCTTTCCCAGCATCAGTGTCTTTTCAAATGAGTCAGTGTAAGCACATACACATGCACTAAAGAGCATGTCTCTTTCAAGGACTTTATAAATTGTTATAATTTTGAGCTTACACTAAGAGTAATGTCAAATGGTCTACAAAGAACTGAAATTTTACCATTTGAACATTCCATCTAATTCCTAGGCTACTCTATGAATATAACTAAGGCAAAATAATAATGAGCTTTTAGACAAAATACATATATTAAGAAAAAAGGCAAATATACATGCAAAGAAGTTAATGACTTAGAAAGTGACAAAAGTTATTAAATGAAAAATATATGATTGTCATATTTGGTTAGGTGTTTTGAATTTTTATTATATCAGCAGAAGGATGATTAGAATGAAAAATTCTGCTAAATTAAGAGGATATCAACAGGGGAAAAATAGCTCTCTGTAATCAAGGTTAAGGACAAAACAGTGGCCTGTGACTACAAGGCAGAAATGATGGATACATGGGAAATACTCACTACTAAAGCAAATTAGGTCCTGTGATTACAAGGCAGAAATGATGGATACATGGGAAATACTCACTACTAAAGCAAATTAGGTCATTAATCTTCTTAGTCTTGAAATAAACATATCCAATTAGTTATCTAACTTGGTATCACTAATGATAACCATCCTATATAGACATCAAAAATGAGATTTTTAGATATTGAATCCACTTTTTTCCCATGTTATCAATTGTTGGCTTTTAGGGTGTCCTTTTGGATGCCAAAAATTTCAGAGACAGAAGGGATTTTAAGAGGTAAAACTTCTCACAAAGAACAGGCATCTCTGTTTCTACAACTCTATCTGGTGGTAAAATAGCATAAATGCTTTCAACATTAAATAAACGTTTCAGTGCCCACCCTGGGAGAGCACTGTACTAAGGGCTGATTGGACTTAAGTGAATCAGATGGTTCCCACTCTCTTAGAGCTCACTGTTTAGTAAAGAAGGGCCTACTTGCATACTAAGCACCTGTTTCTTTTCTGAATAACTCTAAATATTAGAAAATCTCTTTTTTTAATTGAACTCAAATTTGTCTCCTTAAAAATTCTATTACGGAAACAATTCCATTCACCATTGCAATGAAAAGAATAAGATACTTAGGAATATAACTACCTAAAGAAACTAAAGACATTTATATAGAAAACTATAAAACACTGGTGAAAGAAATCAAAAAGGACACTAATAGATGGAGAAATATACCATGTTCATGGGTCAGAAGAATCAATATAGTGAAAATGAGTAGCAATCTGTAGAGTCAATGCAATCTCTATCAAGCTACCAACGGTATTTGTCACAGAGCTAGAACAAATAATTTCACAATTTGTATGGATATACAAAAAACCTCGAATAGCCAAAGCAATCTTGAGAAAGAAGAATGGAACTGGAGGAATCAACTTGCCTGACTTCAGGCTCTACTACAAAGCCACACTCATGAAGACAGTATAGTACTGGCACAAAGACAGAAATATAGATCAATGGAACAAAATAGAAAGCCCAGAGATAAATTTATACACCTATGGACACCTTATCTTTGATGAAGGAGGCAAGAATATACAATGGATTAAAGACAATCTCTTTAACAAGTGGTGCTGGGAAAACTGGTCAACCACTTGTGAAAGAATGAAACTAGAACACTTTCTAACACCAACAGAAAAACAAACTGAAATTGGATTAAAGATATAAACATAAGACCAGAAACTATAAAACTCTTAGAGGAGAACATAGGCAAAACACTCTCCGACATACATCACAGCAGGATCCTCTATGACCCACCACCCAGAAGATTGGAAATAAAAGCAAAAATAAACAAATGGGACCTAATTAAAATTAAAAGCTTCTGCACAACAAAGGAAACTATAAGCAAGGTGAAAAGACAGCCTTCAGAATGGGAGAAAATAATAGCAAATGAAGCAACTGACAAACAACTAATCTCAAAAATATACAAGCAACTCCTGCAGCTCAATTCCAGAAAAATAAACGACCCAATCAAAAAATGGGCCAAAGAACTAAATAGACATTTCTCCAAAGAAGACATACAGATGGCTAACAAACACATGAAAAGATGCTCAACATCACTCATTATCAGAGAAATGCAAATCAAAACCACAATAAGGTACCATTTCATGCCAGTCAGAATGGCTGCGATCCAAAAGTCTGCAAGCAATAAA
>NW_011494939.1:2167032-2167255 GCF_000754665.1 Bison bison bison
GACACATGTACCCCAATGTTCATCGCAGCACTGTTTATAATAGCCAGGACATGGAAGCAACCTAGATGTCCATCAGCAGATGAATGGATAAGAAAGCTGTGGTACATATACACAATGGAGTATTACACAGCCATTGAAAAGAATACATTTGAATCAGTTCTAATGAGATGGATGAAACTGGAGCCTATTATACAGAGTGAAGTAAGCCAGAAAGAAAAACACC
>NW_011494939.1:2168044-2168321 GCF_000754665.1 Bison bison bison
ATCATGAAAAATATACTGAAGATGTCCTAAATCTTCCTACAGGTAGAAGAGGCCTTTGAAAGATTACTTCATCAAAGTCACTAAAAAAAAAAAAAAATGTTAATAGGATGGGGCCAAATATAGAATCCTGAGCCTACTGTTAGTAAATTTCTTCATAGTTAACATTAGTTTCCACGTAACAAATTTTTTTACAGAATCATGTTCACTGGTGACGCCAACTACAAACTGGGACTTGGAATCTGCCTCTACAAGGATTAAGTCACTAGCCACTGCAGTC
>NW_011494939.1:2168502-2184896 GCF_000754665.1 Bison bison bison
TTCTTGCATCTCCTATATTGAGAAAAGCACTAAAATCATTAATAGTGATATCTGCTCCTTGTGACTAGCAGCAAGTCTCTGCTAAAATTGTGCTTGATTGCATGTACCCCCTGTTTCACTAAAATCATATATAATACTGACCATCCATGCTACATCTTCAGAGCAGTTCCTCAGAGCTATCTGAGACACTGTCTCCTTGGCTATAGATATCACTTTGCCCTAAATAAAACTTCAAAAATTTTTTGTTGGCATATAGTTAATTTATAACATTGTGTTAGTTTCAGGTATACAGCAGAGTGAGTCAGTTACACATATATCTACTCTTCCTCAGATTCTTTTCCCATATAGGCCATTAAAAAGTGTTGAGTAGAGTTCCCTGTGCTATACAGTAGGTCCTTATTGGTTATCTATTTTATATGTATTAATAGTAGTGTGTAGATGTCAATCTCAATTTCTCAATTTATCCCTCCTCCCTTACTCCCTCATAATCATAAGTTTGTTTTCTACATCTTAACTCTATTTCTGTTTTGTAGATAAGTTCACTTGTACTTTTTTTTAGATTACACATATAAGCAATATCATATGATGCCCCTCTTTCTCTGACTTACCTCACTCAGTGTAAAAATCTCTAGGTCTATCAATATTGCTGCAAATGGCATTATTTTGTTCATTTTTATAGATGAGTAAATTCCACTGTGCTTCCCTGTTGGGTCAGACAATAAAGAATCTGCCTGCAATGCAGGAGATCCAGGTTTGATTCCTGGGTCGGGAAGATCCCCTGGAGAAGGGGATGGCTACCCACCTCAGTATTTCTGCCTAGAGAATTCCATGGGCAGTGGAGCCTGGCAGGCTGTGGTCCATCAGGTACATATATATAATATTCCATTTCATATATGGGCCACATCTTCTCTATCGATTCCATTGTTGATGGATATTTAGGTTGCTTTCATGTCCTGGCTATTGTAAATAGTGCATCAATGAACGCTGGGGCACATGTATCTTTTCCCATAATGTTTTTCTCTGGATATATGCCCAGGAGTGGGATTTGTGGATCATATAGTAGCTCTATTTTTCATTTTTTAAGGAACCTCCATACTGATCTCCATAGAGGTTGTATTAGTTTACATTCCCACCAACAGTGTAGGAGAGGTCCTTTCTCTCAACACCCTCTACAAATCTTGTTTGTAGATTCTTTGATAATGGCCATTCTAACTGCTTAAAACTCAACATTCAGAAAACGAAGATCATGGCATCCGGTCTCATCACTTCATGGGAAATAGATGGGGAAACAGGAGAAACAGTGTCAGACTTTATTTTTCTGGGCTCCAAAATCACTACAGATGGTGACTGCAGCCATGAAATTAAAAGACGCTTACTCCTTGGAAGGAAAGTTATGACCAACCTAGATAGCATATTCAAAAGCAGAGACGTTACTTTGCCAACAAAGGTTCATCTAGTCAAGGCTATGGTTTTTCCAGTGGTCATGTATGGATGTGAGAGTTGGACTGTGAAGAAGGCTGAGCGCCGAAGAATTGATGTTTTTGAACTGTGGTGTTGGAGAAGACTCTTGAGAGTCCCTTGGACTGCAAGGAGATCCAACCAGTCCATTCTGAAGGAGATCAGCCCTGGGATTTCTTTGGAAGGAATGATGCTAAAGCTGAAACTCCAGTACTTTGGCCACCTCATGCGAAGAGTTGACTCATTGGGAAAGACCCTGATGCTGGGAGGGATTGGGGGCAAGAGGAGAAGGGGACGACAGAGGATGAGATGGATGAATGGCATCACTGACTCGATGGATGTGAGTCTGAGTGAACTCCGGGAGTTGGTGATGGACAGGGAGGCCTGGCGTGCTGTGATTCATGGGGTCGCAAAGAGTCGGACACGACTGAGCGACTGATCTGATATGATCTGATTCTGACTGCTGTGAGGTGATACTCACTGTAGTTTTGATTTGCATTTCTCTAATAATTAGGGATGCTGAGCATATTTTCCTATGTTTTTTTAACCATCTATGTCTTCTTTGGAGAAATGCCTATTTAGATCTTTTGCCTCTTTTTTTGATTGGGTTGTTTGTTTTCTGATACTTAGTTGCATGAGCTGTTTGTATATTTTGGAGATTAATCCTTTGTTGGTTGCTTCATTTGCAAGTATTTTCTTCCATTCTGAGGGTTGTCTTTTTGTTTTATTTATGGTTTCCTTTGCTCTGCAGAAGACTTTAAGCTTACTTAGGCCTCATTTGTTTATTTTTGTTCTTATTTTCATTACTCTAGGAGGAGGAAGAGTGAAAAAGATCTTTCTGGGATTTATGTCAGAGAGGGTTCTGCCTTTGTTTTCCTCTAAAAGTTTTATAATATCTGGCCCTATATTAGGTCTTTAATCCATTTTGAATTTACTTTTGTATATGGCATTAGGGAGTACTCTAATTTCATTCATTTACATGCACTTGTCCAGTTTTCTCAGCACCTCTTACTGAAGAGATGACCTTTACTTCATTGTCTATTCTTGCTTCCTTTCTCATAGATTAAGTGATCATGGGTGTGTGGGTTTATCTCTGGACTTTCTATCCTGTTCCATTGATCTCTATTTCTGTTTTTGTGCTGTTTTGATTATCTTAACTTGTACTATAGTCTGAAGTCAAGGAGTTTGATTCCTCCAGCTTTTTCTTTCTCAAGATTGCTTTGGCTATTCAAAGCAATGGTCCTTGTGTTTCCATATAAATATCAAATTTTTTGTTCTAATTCTGTGAAAAGTGCCATTGGTAATTTGATAGGGGTTGCACAGAATCTGTAGATTGTTTTGCCCCAACTAAAACTTAACTCACAACTCTCATATAGTACTTTTTTTTTTTTTTTTTTTCAGTTGACAGTGGTTAGAAAAGCCCTGAAATAGGACTTCCCTAGTGGTACAGTGGTAAAGAATCTGCCTGCCAATGCAGGGGACACAGGTTCAACCTCTGGTCCAAAAAGATCCCATATGCCACAGGGCAACTAATCCCATGTGCCACAACTACTGAGCCACTACAAAAGAAGCCCCTGCATCAAGAAACCCGCACACCACAGTGAAGAATAGCCCCTGCTCACCACAACTAGAGAAAGCCTGTGCACAGCAACAAAGACCCAGCACAACCAAAAATAAATATATAAATAAAGTTATCTTAAAAAACACTGAAACACTTTATAGTAAAAGAAAGGTTAAGTGCCAGGAGCCAGCATGGGAGTCCCCACCCATAACAAGGTTATGTGGGAGAGTTCTGGTGGGCAAGGCGAGCCAGAACTCAAGGGGTGCCCTTCTGCGCCTGCCTGAGCGTTTATCCCAAAACCAGAGTCTGTCTGTTTTACTGCTTCATGACTTTCACCAATTCCTCTGACATTAATGGGGGGGCTATCCCTGACCACCTTTTCTCTGAAGGAAATCAACTTAGAGCTCTAGCTAATTAGCCTCCTGGGCATAACAGGAGTGTTTCAATCCAAACCCCTCAGATGGCTCTCTAACTTGCCTGACAGGTTTACCCAGACTCCTATGCAAACGATTGTTTACAGTCTCCCAACCGTGAAAGGCACGGGAAGCTTAAGATATTCAAATAGTATAGAGCCTCTCGGAGAGTTAGAAATTGTCAGAATAGAACTAGTAGAAGATTTCATTGTTGAGCCAATGCTTGCTGCCAAGTTTCCACATTCCCTGTATTGTATCCTTGGAAGTGTATTAATTAATATAGTTGGTATGTAGAAAAAATAAGAGGTGGCCTTGGTGTTAACAAATTCTTTCCTTTGTAGTAAACCCACTGCACCTCTGCCCTATAGGAATGCAACTTTATCCAACACCTTCGGAGGATGGTGCCAAACTTTAAAATAATTACTCTTAGAGAAAATAAGTCTTGTGGTTGACAAACCTTTGTCTGAGTCATAAAATGTTAACAGGCCTTCTGGCCAGAAGATGATGTAAATCACCTAAGCCATTTGTATACGATAAGTTTGCAGAAAAGAAACCCTGGTTTCGATAAGGATCAAAGACTGCTGACTTTGCGTGATTTCACACCCCCTATTATCCTCTATGTGCAACTTAGGGTATAAAAGCCCCTGTTGAAAATAAAGCTACGGGCCTTGCTCACTGAAGCTTGGTCTACCCGTGTCGTTCTTTCTCTCACCTTCTGACTAAATTCCCATCTGGATGGTGGAGGCTCGCCAAGCCTACTAATTTTGCCTGGGCTTCTAAGATCTGACCGGGGAGGCCTTAGTGTCTCCTCTCCTTCGGGAGAACTGGAGGACGCCTGCAGCCTACGTGGGTGGTGCAAACTCCTTGTCTTGGAGTTTTATTGGTCTTCCACATAAACCAAGTTATTCAGCCTCTTTTCTCCACTGAATTTTCTCACTGAGCTATCCTTATTTAACCACTCTTTATATCTCTAATTAACACTTGAGTAAGCTATTGTCTCCTGATCGCCGATGCCGTACCCCTTTCGAATTCCCTGGATCCACCAGGGCTGAACCCCGGCAGTTAAGAAGAATGGTATATTTATTTCATGCAATATTATACAAACTTGATTTTTTACTTAACTGTTTACATGAGCATGTGTAATAATAGAGGGACTTTTTTTATATAAAGTAGAATATTAAGTGACAGAAATATTCTAGAGAGACCAAACTGTTGCAAATTGAACACATGAGTCTATCTCCATTCCCTCACAAAATCACACTACACTGCTACTAATTTTTAAAGTAATTTTAGTAATTTTAAAGTAAATCTTAGTAATTTTTAAAGTAATACCAAAGCACAAAGGATATGAGAAAGAAGAAGACAGTAGACAGGAAACAATAAAAGTAAAATTTCAAATGTGAATGTAACCAATTTAATAGAACAAAAAGATATGGCTGAGGGAGCCAAAACACTAGCTGATTTACACTGTATAATCCCAGAAAGACTCAGAAACTGGAAATATTAATAGTATTAATGGTAGGGGTACAGGTGGGACTAAAAACAGGGTTACTTGGAATCTATACATATATGTGTCCATAAATACATATTTGCTTTTAATTTTAAAAAAGATAAACCAAAAAAGAGAAGAGAGAGAAATAACTTCAAAATTCTGCAGAAAAAACATTCCATACCTAGATGTCTATGTCTGGAAACTATTAATCAAGAGCAAAGACAAAATAAGGACATTTTCATACATACAAAGTCTCAAAAAGTATACTTCCATGAATTATTTCTCAGGAAGTCACAGAATGATATTCCATCAAAACAAGGAAATAAACCTATAAACAGAAAAATGTGAAATCCAGGAAAAAAAGAGGATTCTATTCAGGTAAGGGGTGAAAGTAATCCGTAGGATGACTGTGAAAGGACAAAAATCCCAAGACCAGCTGAGCATCAGGCTCAGAGGTCAGATGGCTCCAGATAAGTCACCAAGATATGTCACCCAAATATTTCACCAAGAAAATGATGAAACTGAGGGACTGGTTTATGTGTTTGAATGAATTATTAAGCAATTTACTTAATGTTAACACATTAAAAACTAAGCAAAAAAAAAAAAAAAAAAACTCCACTAAAAACAAACAAGAAAATTCACCAGAAAGGATATATGACAATGGTATACTGAAGAGCTGGATTATAGATAATATTTATATAATCATCATTAATGTATAGACACTAAATATTTATTTAAACAAAAATCTGTGACATAACTACATAGAAGAAAATAAAGTGAGGAGTGAGGGCTAATGCTGGAGTGAGAGACAAATTTTCATCTTTCTTAACAGAATGTCAATAGATCTATTTAGAAAGTCATCACAGAAAAAAAAAATCTGTTATTGTAAATACAAAAGTAAATTCTGAAAGAAACAGTCAAAATTAGTTGCTTCTGAAAAAGAATACATATATATATGCATGTGTTAGTCACTTAGTCATGTCCTATTCTTTGTGACCCCATGGACTGTAGCCCGCCAGGCTCCTCTATCCATGGGATTCTCCGGGCAAGAATATTGGAGTGTATTGCCATTTCCTTCTCCATATATATATATATATATATAGCTGAATCACAGTGCTGTACACAGTGCTGTAGATCAGCTATACTTCAATTAAAAAAACAAACAAACAGTTGCTTCTGGAATTGGAAATGATAGGATAAGGGACTGCTAATTGTCATCATAAATCTTAAAGAATCATTTGATAAAATCTTTTTAAAATAAATGGTATTTGCATACTTTTATTTAAAAAATCTAAAAAATGATCTCTAAACACATTACATAGAAGTCTAAAAACTAAAAGGAAGAAATATACACAAATGTCAATGAAGTCTATGTTTAGATTATTCATTTTGTATACTTTTCTGGGTGATTCAAATTTTCTTTCCTGAACATATAATACTGATATAATAAATATAATTTAAAAGGAACCAAGTTGAGCTTGTTTTGTTCTTTGAACCCCTGATGTTTCCTAATACTTAACAGATTATCTCTATGCACACAATAATCTACCTTCAATTCTCTTCCAGATTCTTCTAGGAATTGTTGTTAAAATCATTAGTCTATTCCTAGAAGATGCATTCCTTCACAGACATCGAACATACACATATTTCACAAATGAACAGCTGCTATCCATCTCTGTATCGTATCCATCCCCATTCTACTGGGCTCTTCAAAATCACTAATAATTGGCATGTGGCCACAACCGTAAGTTCTTGCATACACTAGAATACAGTTTAGTGGAAGTGAAGTGAGTGAAGTCGCTCAGTCGTGTCTGATTCTTTGAGACCCCGTGGACTGTAGCCTACCAGGCTCCTCTGTCCATGGGATTCTCCAGGCAAGAATATTGGAGTGGGTTGCCATTTCCTTCTCCAGGGGATCTTCCCGACCCAGGGATTGAACCCGGGTCTCCAGCGTTGGAGGCAGACGCTTTAACCTCTGAGCCACCAGGGAAGCCCCTAGAGTACAGTTTAATTAAGACTAAACAGGGAATTCCCTGAAGGTCCAGTGGTTTCCCTGGTGGCTCAGTCAGTAAAGAATACATCCGTGATGCAGGAGACCCAGGTTCAATCCCTGGGTTGGGAAGATCCCCTGGAGAAGGAAATGGCAACCCGCTGCAGTATTCTTGCCTGGGAAATCCCATAGACAGAGAGGATCCTGGCCACCTACAGTCCATGGGGTTGCAAAGAATTGGACATGACTTGGTGACTAAACCACCACCACCATCAATGGTTAAAACTCTGCACTTCCACTTCAGGGGGCACAGGTTGGAACCCTGATCAGGGCACTAAGATCCTGCATACTGTCTATCAGGGCCAAAAAAATTTATTTTTAAACAATTGAACTTAGAGCAATCTGGCACTCTCATTTATCTTTTCATAGTAGTCTGGTATTTACACAACATATTTCACTCTAAAGACTGACCTTTTTATTGGAAAAATATATAAAGATATTTATGTATTTTTTACCAACATTATTTAAATTTCTGTTGAGATTTGAATTTTCTTTTCAAAATAAGTTTTGATTATTAGCTAAAGTCTGTTTATGGAAAGAGTTAATTTCATTTTTAAAAAGTTCATCTTGGGGCTTCCCTGGTGGCTCAGTGGTAAAGAATCCACTTGCCAATGCAGGAGATGCTGGTTCAATCCCTGATCTGGGAAGATCCCACGGGCCAGTGGAGCAGCTAAACTCATATGCCACAGCTACAGAGCCTGTGCTCCAGAACCCAGGAACCACAACTCCTGAGCCCACGTGCCACAACTACTGAAGCCCACTTACACTAGAGCCCATGCTCCACAAGAAAGAAGTCACAAGCTATGAAATGTGCAAGCTATGAATAGCCCCCAGTCTCCACAACTAGAGAAAAAGCCCATGAAGCAACAAAGACCCAGCAGAGCCAAAAATAAATAAATATTTTTTTTAATTCATCTTATCCAATGCCTTAAAATATCAAATATATTCCTGTACTATCTTTCATATGCACTTCCTTATATCTTCTCTCATTTCCACTATCTGAACTCAGACTGACCTTTCTTCTGCAAAATCTGTATGCAGGTCAAGAAGCAACAGTTAAAACTGGACATGGAACAACAGACTGGTTCCAAATAGAAAAACGATTATGTCAAGGCTGTATAGTGTCACACTGCTTATTTAACTTATATGCAGAGTATATAATGAGAAATGCTGGACTGGATGAAGCACAAGCTGGAATCAAGATTGCCAGGAGAAATATCAGTAACCTCAGATATGCAGATGATACCACACTTAAGGCAGAGAGTGAAGAAGAACTAAAGAGCCTCTTGATGAAAGTGAAAGAGCAGAGTGAAAAAGTTGGCTTAAAAATCATTCCAAAAACTAACATCATGGCATCTGTTCCCATTACTTCATGGCAAATAGATGGGAAAACAATGGAAACAGTGACAAACTTTATTTTGGGGGGCTCCAAAAACACTGCAGATGGTGACTGAAGCCATAAATTAAAAGATGCTTACTCTTTGGAAGGAAAGTTATGACCAACCTAGACAGCATATTAAAAAGCAGAGACATTACTTTGCCAACAAAGGTCCACCTAGTCAAGGCTATGGTTTTTCCAGTAGTCATATATGGATGTGAGAGTAGGACTATAAAGAAAGCTGAGAGCTGCAGAACTGATGCTTTTGTACTGTGGTGTTGGAGAAGACTCTTGAGAGTTCCTTGGACAGCAAGGAGCTCCAACCAGTCCATCCTTAAGGAAATCAGTCCTGAATATTAATTGGAAGGACCGATGCTGAAGCTGAAACTCCAATATTTTGGCCACCTGATGCGAAGAGCTGACTCATTTGAAAAGATCCTGATGTTGGGAAAGATTGAGGGCAGGAGGAGAAGGGGATGACAAAGGATGGTTGGATGGCATTACCAACTCAATGGACATGAGTTTTAGTAAACTCCAGGAGTCAGTGATGGACAGGGAGGCCTGGTGTGCTGCAGACCATGGGGTCGCAAAGAGTTGGACACGACTGAGTGACTGAACTGAACTGAACTGAGCTCAGACTCTCACCAGCTCTCCTCTGAATCACTGAAATAACATTAAAAATGGTCTCCTGAGTGCCAAGATTTCCCTTTCCAAATCATTGTCTGGATTTGGAACACTGCTCCAAATAGCTTTGTGCTTTCCTGCCTTCTATGTCTTCTTTAAGATGTTCAGATTGTTCTGATGCTTAGAAACCTCTTTCCCACTCCCATACCTGTTACTCAAAGTACTGAATCATTTCTTGCTGTCTAGCTCAAATTCCATGAACCATACCCAACTTTTACTCCTTGCAATTAGTCTCATTCCTTAGCTGTTTTCCCTCTAAAACATTGTTGTACCTCTATTATTGTTCTTACTCAATCTGTTGCAAGTTATATATCATCTTTGATTCACCCAAAACATCTGTATAAGACTTTATTCATAGTAGAGGGGCAATAAATGCTATTTTAAATTTTACCTCAAATGGCACAAAGTTGGATCAAATCAGAATATCTGATAATACCAAAAGTAAGACTTATAAGATGCTTACTTTGCAGCCATTGTAACTTGTATATTTCCATAATTTTATTATTTTTAAATTTATGTATCTTACAGCCATTTAAAATGGGTCTTAAACTTCAAGATCCTACTTATTATTTAGTTTGGAGAGATGCTAGTTCACAGACACATTTATCTTCTTTGGCTCAGTTTGGTTTCATATGGGAAATCTCTTTTTCTGATATCTTGATGAAAGAAAATTAGTCTGTCCACTGAGGTGAATAATGCCTTAGATAAAGGACAAGTCAATGCCCAGATAGCTGTAAAATTCCACTGTTGCACTCCATTTCCTCATAGAATGTTTCTGCGAAATGAATGGAAATTAGCTCACAGGGCTCTAACACTTTATCACACTTTGGCATTTCATAAAAAATGTAAATAGGAGAATAAACCATACTTTGAATTTCAGGTTATATTTGCAAAACTAACCAGAACTCTATCAACAAAGATACTGATGAACAAAACAAACAAAAACAAGTTCAGAACCAAGAATGCCAATAATAATCCCATAATCCAACTTTTTCTAATTGGCCTTCCTAAGCCTTCAGTGGGAAAGCCCTGTTTTCACTTTATGAATTGCTACAAGGATGTAATATTTAAATGTCATAAACTTAATCCACTAAAAATTTTTCACATCCATTTTTTAAGAAATAAAACTTTAATAAGAAGCTTCTCATGTGAGCTTAATTCAATTTAGATGCAGCTAAACTGAATTCTTTTACTTCCTTATATAAGAAACTATATAGTATTTATATGATTTGCTCAAATAATTGGGATAATATACATTCAGAATGTCTTCAACTCACTTAATAAATTCTGTATCAATAAGGATGCTCTAAAGAAACGGAATCAAAAATGAATACACACACAAACATACAGGACAAAGAAAGTGAATTTTTTTTTAATTTTATTTTAAAGAACTGGCTCGCATGACCATCAAGACCAGTCAGTCAGAAATCTGTAAAGCAAGACAATAAATAGGCTGGAAACTCAACTAGGATTTCTGTTACAGTTCTTAGGTAAAACTCCTTCTCCAGAAAACCTCTGATTTTGCTTTTAACACCTTCAGTTTATTGAAAGAGGTCCACCCACATTATAGAGTAATCTGCTTTGCTCAAAGTCAACTGATTATAAATGTTAATAACATTACTAAATACCTTCACATCAACATCTAGGCTATTGTTTGACCAAACCGCTGGGGACAATAGGCTAGCTGAGCTGACACATAAAATTAATCTTCAAACATTGTCAGCAAATATTTATTGAGTAACTCCAATGGGCCTAGTACTACTCCAGACACAGATCTTACCCTTAAGCCATCACATTATCGTATGGAAGACAAACAAGGAAATCAACAATTATAGGTCAGTGTGCAAAGTACTATTGCAGGGTGCTAAGATGGTCAGATGAAGAGCATTAAATTCAACTCCATTGATTTTGAGAACCATTAAAGAAAGGTAATGATTGAACTAAATTTTGAAGGATAAGTAGCAGTTACTAAGCTAAGCAGGAGAAAGAAGGGCAACAAAGTCATATGCAAAATGACCTGTGTGGTTAAAAAAAAAAAAAAAATGCAGGTGCATTTGACTTGTCTAGAGAAAAGAATGCCTATGCCAGCAAGACAGAAAATTGAGCTGAATAAGTGGTCAGATGCCAGAACACAAAGGGCTTTACATGCTAAGCCATAGCATCTGACTTGTACATATCCTGAAGGCTATGGTAATTTACCAAAAAGAAGTTATACAATCAAATAAGCATATAAAAAAAATAACCTTTACTGCAAGGGTTAGATGAGGCTGAGGGCAGAGTTGGCAGAGTGGGGCTGGGGAAGAACTTAAGCACAGAGACCAGTTTGAAGAGTGGCAACAGATAGCTAAGCAACTGTGAAGACCTGCAGCAGTGGAATGAAAAGGAAAAGAGAAACTTCAGGAAGTAAAATAAATAGGATTCAGTGACTAACCGATGTGGGCTGAGGATGATGGAGGCTTATATGATAACTTCAGGTTTGGGGCTTGGATAAACATGAACATAATGGAGCCATAAAAAAATATCTTGGTTAAAGACATAAAGGCATCTTGGTTAAAGATGAGAAAGGTTGAATAAAGTAAAAGGAGAAAATAAAGTGAAGACTACTCCAGCAGTTACTATTACATCTTTCTACATCAAGAGCAGATGATGAAAACAATCTCATAGATTTCTCCCTAATCCTCTATATTTCCTTATATATGGCCAAACCATGCTTTGTGCAGAACAAAATAGATTGTTTAATAACCAAAGGAAAACTTTAGGGTACACTTGGTATTTAAGAATATACTTGTAAAAGAAATTACTCTGCTAAATTACTTTTGCCTCTTCAGCAAAGTGTACAAAACACTCGAAAATTCTGAATGGATTAGGTGATAAATAGGGCAACAGTTAGCTTCCTGCCCAGAACTTGAAAATGAAATACCCCTCTGGTAATTAAACAATAAAAGCAACACATAGTGAAACATATCAGGAATATGCAGAATCTTAGAGAAACAGATTGTTAAGTGTATTAACAAATCTAAACAATGCATCTATTTAGAATTAAGTGTTAATAGAACTAAACACAGGTAGGAGCCATCTAAGCATTTCTCAAGGAGAAGGACACCCAGTAAAGATGAACATCTCGTCTTCCTGGCACATATATTCCTACTACTGAACTGCATTAATAAAGCTATTAAAATCTGATGCAACTAAAAATTCAAATTAAAAATCCCTTTCCTTTGATTACAGATACTTTACTGGATCACATGTTTAAATTTGGCTTCTAAAGTAGATATCTATTTTTAGTCTGTCCCATACCCATCTCTTCTTCTGCACAGAACTCCACATTGACCAAACCCTTCCTCCTCTTCAGAATAATGCTCCTTCTTTTACCCCAGTAATGTAACAGTACCCGCCATGTTCTTAAAAACTCAGCCCCTTAGAAACAATAGAGAACAGTGGAAGACAGAACCAATGAATGGAGAGCAATAGTTGTGGCGACATCATTTGAGCCCTTGGGTCAGACTATACTAGAAAGGCAGTCATAATTCCTAGACTTCCCACTTACATGAAGTATTCAACTCTGTAATTTTGTTTATGCCAATTTGAGATTCATTGTCTAGAACATGTAACTCTGAGTTCTAGTTAATACTTTATATGCATCATTATATAATGTCTACGGCATACACCACCCCACTCCAGTACTCTTGCCTGGAAAATCCCATGGACAGAGGAACCTGGTGGGCTGCAGTCCATAGGGTCGCTAGGAGTCGGACACGACTGAGCAACTTCACTTTCACTTTTCACTTTCATGCATTGGAGAAGGAAATGGCAACCCACTCCAGTGTTCTTGCCTGGAGAATCCCAGGGACCGGGGAGCCTGGTGGGCTGCCGTCTCTGGGGTCGCACAGAGTCGGACACGACTGAAGCAACTTAGCAGCAGCAGCAGCAGCAGCAGCAGGGCATACACCCCATCTGTCAGCTACTTATGAACATCAAGCTCTATATACAATGAACTGTTCCGGTCTTATAAAAAATTAAACACCAACCCATAATACTACCATAGGGCTCCAGTTAAAGCAATCAAGTCCAACCTTCAAGTCCATTAAAGTCTATAAACAGACAATTGAAATGAACACATTTTTCTCAAATTATGGTCTTTTTTTAATTATAAAATACAAGATGTGGAGAAGATTTACATCTATTTCATTTGCCAAGTTAGAGGGAATGGGTATGACTTAATTCTTTTTAATCTTAATCATACAGTGATTACTGAAGCTTAGTTTCCATAAGTCATTTCTATGAGAAATTCTTGAAGTTGACTGCCAGTTTGTTGTTGTTCAGTCACTAAGTCATGTCCGGCTCTGCAACCCCCTGGACTGCAGAACAACAGGTTCCTCTGTCCTCCACTCTCTCCGGGAGTTTGCTCACTTCACGTCCATTGAGTCAGTGATGCTACCTAATCATCTCAATCTCTGCTGCCGTTCTTCTCCTTTTGCCTTCAATCTTTCCCAGCATCAGTGTCTTTTCTAATGACTGCCAGTTTATCAATCTGCAAATCAAGATGGCTGAAAAATCTCAGTGTCAATCATGCAGAGTGGCTAGGAGATCATAACTGCAACCCTCAAAATACCTCTCAATTAGAAATGCAAAGATTTCTGAAAATCAAGAACACTGAAACTCCCTCCAACATGGGAGATTTCTTTTTTCTTAATTTAAGAAAATTTCTCCAATGTCTTATTATTGAGTTAAAGCATTACTGAGTAAAGCATTCATAAATGCAAGTCATGCAAGTCATCTACAGGGTAGATGATCTCCAAAAGTGGAATAAAATAAACTAAATGAAGTTCAGTTCAATTGTGCATTAAAATGTGCTTATGAAGATACAACTCAAAAATAAAATAAATTATGTATGAAAATGAGTTACATTACTGCTTTGATATCAAAACCAAAATGTTTCATAAAGTTCACATGTAGAGAGTTACTAGTAAATTAGTAAAAAGTAAAAAAATACAAGCTTGATTATTTTTCACAGTGATTATATTTTTAAATTTCTCATCACTTTTATAAAAAGCTTCATCCAATGTCAATCACTTGCTTTCCCCTTTCTTACTATAGTTTGAAAACTTAAATTAATGACTACATAAATTTGATTAGAAGTTAAATATCATTATTTCAAATCAATATTCCGTAAAACTTGGGAAACAGGAATTCTTTACTATATATCCTACACAATCCTGCATATTAATAAAAATTTTTAATAATGAGGTCATCCTCAAATTTTATTCCATGTACTATCCAACCTCTTTAGGGTAGGTACAGAAGAAATTTAGAGAAGAGTATCTAGCAGAAATAATGTGCTTATATAATCTTTTACAGTCAAGTTAGGGGCCATAGCTTGTGAACTGTATCATAACAGATCACCAAGAAAAAATGATGGATAGTGTATCTTAAACAGCAAAGCCACAAAATAAAGAAATAGTAATACCAGCTTCAATTGATTAAACATCTTTTCCATGATACACTTTATGCCGAGGTCCAGCCCCGGCTGATCCAGGGTTCTTGAAGGGGAGACGGCATCAGCGACTTATTCAAATATTCATCAAAGATATAAAGAGTAATAGAATGAGGATAGCTCAGTAGGAAAATTCAGTGGAGAAAAGAGGCTGAGTAGCTTGGTTTACGCGGAAAATCAATATAACCTGTGACACCAGGTTAGCTCTGACCACGGAGGCCACAGGCACCCTCTTGAATAGCGGAAGGTGCCCCACCTTAGACACCTTCTTGAGTGGGTCTTAGAAGCCCAGGCAAATAAATGGTCACAGAGGACCTCCGCGCTTCAGATGGAAACTTCAGCCGGAATGTGAAAAGAAAGAATGACATGGGGAGACCAAGCTTTGGTGAGCAAGGCCCGTAGCTTTATTTTCAACAGGGGCTTTTATACCCTAAGTTACACATAGAGGATAATAGGGGATGTGAAATCATGCAAAGTCAGCAGTCTTTGATCCTTATCAAAAACTAGGGTTTCTTTCCTGCAAATTTATCGTATACAAATGGTTTAGGTGATTTACATCATCTTCTGGCCAGAAGGCCTATTAACATTTTATGACTCTTGACAAAGGTTTGTCAACCGTAAGACTTATTTTCTCTAAGAGTAATTATTTTAAAGTTTGGTGCCACCTTCCCAAGGTGTTAGATAAAATTGCATTCCTATAGGGCAGAGGTGTAATGGGTTTACAAGGAAAAGGAAAGAATTTATTACCTTAAGGGTCTAAAGTTGCTAACACCAAGGCCACTACTTATTTTTTTCTACATACCAGCTATATTAATTAATACACATTTAAGGATACAATACAGGGGATGTGGAAACTTGGCAGCAAGCATTGGCTCATCAATGAAATCTTTTACTAGTTTTATTCTCACAGTTTCTAACTCTCTGAGAAGCTCTAAGCTATTTGAATATCTTAAGCTTCCTCTGCCTCTCAGGGCTGAGAGACTGTAAACAATCGTATGCATAGCTGTAGGAGTCGGGTAAACATGTCAGGTGAGTTAGAGAGCTATCTGAGGGGTTTGGATTTAAACACTCCTAATGCCCAGGAAGTTTATTAATTGGAGCTGTAAGTTAACTGTTTGTCAGAGAGAGCAAGATGGTGGTGGGGGACAGCCCCCAGTAAAGTCAGAGGTGAGAGCACAAAGCAATAAAGTAGGCAGATTCTGGTTTTTTGGGTGTAGATGCTTGAGAATATCCAGGGGGATTCCTGAGGCTCGATTCTGCCTTTGCGTATGCCGAGCCTCCTTCCTCATGAACTTTGCCACGAGTGGAGTGCCTCTCACCGGCTCCTGGCAACTTTATCTGTACTAATTTATTTAATCCTACAAATGCCTAATGGTAGTCTAAATTTGCACACCAGATAAATGTCCCTCTCCTCCACAACAACCATTGTGCAATTAAAATTTTTACCTTAGAAAAAATGACTAGATGTTACATGACTTTGAACTTTGAGAAGGCTCACAAATAGTTGAGACCACCAATGAAAGCTTAAGTTGATAGTACCAATAACCTCCTTCATCTCATACCCCAACTTCCATCTCAAATGATGCTAGTATTCCAGTAGCTCATCATTTCTTTACATCTGATGTTAGTTCTCTTTCAGTGTCATAAAGAGGGAAAGAAAAAGATGGTAATTCTAACTCCAATTAGAGTATCCTTCTCTCTTACATACGTGTGTGTGTATATATATATATACATGTGTGCACATTACACAAATAATATTCAACAATCAGATAAGATCAGTCGCTCAGTCGTGTCCGACTCTTTGCCACCCCATGAATCACAGCACGCCAGGCCTCCCTGTCCATCACCAACTCCCGGAGTTCAC
>NW_011494939.1:2184996-2185298 GCF_000754665.1 Bison bison bison
CACTCAGACTCACGTCCATCGAGTCGGTGATGCCACCCAGCCATCTCATCCTCTGTCGTCCCCTTCTCCTCCTGCCCCCAATCCCTCCCAGCATCAGAGTTTTTTCCAATGAGTCAACTCTTCGCATGAGGTGGCCAAAGTACTGGAGTTTCAGCTTTAGCATCATTGCTTCCAAAGAAATCCCAGGGCCAATCTGCTTCAGAATGGACTGGTTGGATCTCCTTGCAGTCCAAGGGACTCTCAAGAGTCTTCTCCAACACCACAGTTCAAAAGCATCAATTCTTTGGCACTCAGCTTTCTTC
>NW_011494939.1:2185398-2187185 GCF_000754665.1 Bison bison bison
CCTTTGTTGGCAAAGTAATGTCTCTGCTTTTGAATATGCTATCTAGGTTGGTCATAACTTTCCTTCCAAGGAGTAAGCGTCTTTTAATTTTATGGCTGCAATCACCATCTGCAGTGATATTGGAACCCAGACAAATAAAGTCTGACACTGTTTCCACTGTTTCCCCATCTATTTCCCATGAAGTGGTGGGACCGGATGCCATTTTCTTCGTTTTCTGAATGAGAGCTTTAAGCCAACTTTTTCACTCTCCACTTTCACTTTCATCAAGAGGCTTTTGAGTTCCTCTTCACTTTCTACCATAAGGGTGGTGTCATCTGCATATCTGAGGTTATTGATATTTCTCCGGGCAATCTTGATTCCAGCTTGTGTTTCTTCCAGTCCAGCGTTTCTCATGATGTACTCTGCATATAAGTTAAATAAGCAGGTGACAATATACAGCCTTGACGAACTCTTTTTTCTATTTGGAACCAGTCTGTTGTTCCATGTCCAGTTCTAACTCTTGCTTCCTGACCTGCATACAAATTTCTCAAGAGGCAGATCAGGTGGTCTGGTATTCCCATCTCTTTCAGAATTTTATTTTATTTTGTTTGTTTATTGTGATCCACACAGTCAAAGGCTTTGGCATAGTCAATAAAGCAGAAATCGATGTTTTTCTGGAACTCTCTTGCTTTTTCTATGATCCAGCGCATGTTGGCAATTTGGTCTCTGGTTCCTCTGCCTTTTCTAAAACCAGCTTGAACATCTGGAAGTTCGTGGTTCACATATTGCTGAAGCCTGGCTTGGAGAATTTTGAGCATTACTTTACTAGCGTGTGAGATGAGTGCCATTGTGCAGTAGTTTGAGCATTCTTTGGCATTGCCTTTCTTTGGGATTGGAATGAAAACTGACTTTTTCCAGTCCTGTGGCCACTGCTGAGTTTTCCAAATTTGCTGGCATATTGAGTGCAGCACTTTCACAGCATCATCTTTCAGGATTTGGAATAGCTCAACTGGAATTCCATCACCTCCACTAGATTTGTTCGTAGTGATGCTTTCTAAGGCCCACTTGACTTCACATTCCAGGATGTCTGGCTCTAGGTCAGTGATCACACCATCGTGATTATCTGGGTCGTGAAGATCTTTTTTTGTACAGTTCTTCTGTGTATTCTTGCCATCTCTTCTTAATATCTTCTGCTTCTCTTAGGTCCATACCATTTCTGTCTTTTATCGAACTCATCTTTGCATGAAATGTTCCTTTGGTATCTCTGATTTTCTTGAAGAGATCCCTAGTCTTTCCCATTCTGTTGTTTCCCTCTATTTCTTTTGCATTGATCACTGAAGAAGGCTTTCTTATCTCTTCTTGCTATTCTTTGGAACTCTGCATTCAGATGGATATATCTTTCCATTTCTCCTTTGCCTTTAACTTCTCTTCTTTTCTCAGCTATTTGTAAGGCCTCCTCAAACAACCAGTTTGCCTTGTTTCATTTCCTCTTCTTGGATATGGTCTTTTTTTTTTTTTGGGTCACATTTTTTATTTTATTTTTTTAATAGAAATTTATTTATTTTAATTGGAGGTTAATTACTTTACAATATTGTATTGGTTTTGCCATACATCAAAATGAATCCACCACAGGTATACACGTGTTCTCCATTCTGAACCCCCCTCCCTGCTCCCTCCCTGTACCATCCCTCTAGGTTGTCCCAGTGCACCAGCCCCAAGCATCCAGTATCATGCATCGGACCTGGACTGGCGATTCGTTTCATATATGATATTATACATGTTTCAACGCCATTCTCCCAAATCATCCC
>NW_011494939.1:2187285-2192251 GCF_000754665.1 Bison bison bison
GCTCCTGGTCTTGTTTTTGCTGACTGCATAGAGCTTCTCCATCTTTGGCTGCAAAGAATATAATCAGTCTGATTTCGGTGTTGACCATCTGGTGATGTCCATGTATAGAGTCTTCTCTTGTGTTGTTGGAAGAGGGTGTTTGTTATGACCAGTGCATTTTCTTGGCAAAACTCTATTAGTCTTTGCCCTGCTTCATTCCATATTCCAAGGCCAAATTTGCCTGTTACTCCAAGCAGTGCCAAAATTAACTGATTAATTTGCTAGATTACTGGGAAAAACTTTACCACTGTCCATCAGCACAGCGCCCTGTTGAGGCAGGAATTCTTTTATGATTTCATTTTTCTTTTTCATTGATCTTGTAAATTATATTTTTGCCCCAAAGACACCACATCTATTTCTGCATCACTTCAAGACAAGTAGATGGGGAAAAAATGGAAACAGTGTCAGATTTCATTTTCTTGGGCTCCAAAATCACTGCAGACAGTGATTGCAACTACTAAATTAAAAGATGCTTGCTCCTTGGAAGAAAAGCTATGACAAACATAGACAGTGTATTAAAAAGCAGAGACTTCACTTTGTAACAAAAGTCCATATACTCAAAACTATGGTTTTTCCAGTAGTCACATATGGATATGAGAGTTGGACCAGAAAGAAGGCTAGAGCTGAAGAACTGACGCTTTTGAACTGTGGCGCTAGAGAAGACTGCAAGGAGTCTGTAAGGAGATCAAACCAGTCGATCCTAAAGGAAATCAGTCCTGAATATTCATTGGAAGGACTGATGTTGAAGCTGAAACTCCAACACTTTGGGCACCTGATGCAAAGAACTGACTCATTGGAAAAGAGCCTGATGCTAGGAAAGACTGAAAGCAGGAGGAGAAGGGGACCACAGAGGATGAGATGGTTGGATGGCATCACCAACTCGATGGACATGAGCTTGAGCAAGCTCTGGGAGATAGTGAAGGACAGGGAAGCCTGCTGTGCTGCAATCCATGGAGTCACAAAGAGTCAGATACAACTTAGCTACTGACAACAACAAAGACAGTGGGAGGGATCCTAAGTTTTTATTCATCATTTAAGGAGTTAATAGTGAAATAAGTATTATTAGTTGAATACTTCTTTCCAAATAGTCCTTATGTAGAGATCCTGTTGATCCAGGATTGGGTTGGAAGGACCAGAACACTGTCCACCTGGCCTCCCCTCAATTCCTAGAGCAGCTACTAGGAGAATTTCAGAGAGCTGCTAGAAATCACTGATGAAGGCACACTAAGATGGGAGAACAAAGGTTTGTGTCAGATATTGTAAAAGTACAACCCTGTAGGCCAAATCTGTCCTGTAAGAGTGTTTTGTTTGGCTCACATTGTTTTTTCTTTTTCTTTGAGGTAAGTATTTTAAAATTGAAGTATTTTCAGTAAAATTTCTTGACTTCCAGCTTTTATTTAAAAATAAAATAATCTGGCTATAATGAACTTCCATTTTCATAGGAAAATAATCAGCTAGATCTGTGTGGCAGTAACTCTTTCACCTATGCTGTTTGCCATATTTCCTTATTCACCCCCTTTTATACCTTACAATGCTAAATTATGCTTTCCACCTGAGCCTTGTAGCAGTTAACTTCGTAACCAATGACCAAAATTTTAGTAAAAGTGTTGCTGCCAATAAGCTGATTGACCTTAAGCAAGTCATTAAATCTCTTTGGGACTCAGTGTCTTCACCTGACATTGGGAAATAAAGCTTAGAAAACAATGCATCCTCATCTCTAAGAGTCCTTCTAGCACTAATATTTATTCTAAAATTTAGAATATTCTCTCTCTCTTGTAAATGGACTGCCTCCTATAACTTCTACTATCAGTGAAATCTTATCTTGACAACCACTAAACTAAATTTAAAATAGTTTTATTAGTTCATTTAATCACAAAAACAAGACTTCACTAATTTAAGAGTACTGAAAAGAAATATACACATACTTCAATCTTAATGCCCTTGGACAGGCTTATTCATGCCAAATTTGATTTGGAAAATTTTGACTGAGCAGCCTCTCTGAACACCTGGGGACAACTGACTTCAATTAGATTACAGCTGGTATTGTCCATTGTCTATTAAAGCCTAACAAAGAAGAGAGAAAGGTGGGGGTGTGTTCACTCTCTTCAGTTAAATTCTCTTCCACACAACTGATTTAGGAAGTGATTTTACCCAAAATTTACCCAAATTTCCTTTGCCATAATTACTCTACATTATCTAATTTGGATTTGTTTTCAGTCTATTATTTCAAAAAATTAAGTCACTAAAAAAACCCTGAGTAATTTTCTTCCTAGTAAATTAAATCTCTCAGATCACATTCTCAAGAGTATATTGTGTATTTGCTGAATCAGTCTAGAACAAGTGTACACATAATCACTACCTAGGATCATCAATAAAACAATGTAAGATTCTCCAGAAAACAAAATACTAAATATGCAAACTGATAAGTGTATTAGTTGTTCTATCTTCACTCTTTAATACAGAAGGACCCCAACTAAGAAGGGTTTGAGGCTTTGCCACTCAAACTATAGTTTGTGAACCAGCAACATCAGCATTCCCTGGGAGGCTTTTAGAAAAGCAGAATCCCAGGCTACACCCACAAACCTGCTGTACTAGAACCTACAGTTTAGCAAGACCCTCAGGTGATTTATGCATAGATTACAATTTGGAAAATACTGGTCTAGGCACATTAAAGACATAATGGGTAGGCCTAAATTGTAACCTGATGCTGCTATTTATTACCTATACTTAATTTCACCTGTTTCTTCATCCATAAAATGAAACTAAATATTAATTACCTCAAGGAATGTTCCCTGATTTTATTTCTTTTTTACCCCTAAAGAGACTGGCACAGAGTAAGTCCTCAATAAATATTTGCCAAGTCTAGTTACCAAAAAAAGTTAGAATCGAAAAATTCTGACTCTTAAAATGTAAATGCATTTTTTAACAAATCAAATTTTTTTTTACCATGAACTGAATCTGTTTATTTTGATTAAGATGTGGAATTATTTTCTTTGGTCTTTTTTCTTAAAAACTTAAATGGAGATTAAAAGAGAACTGACTTCCTTACTCTTTCTTCTCTCTTCTTCCTCAAACTCATTGTCCCTTCTAACACAAATGAAGGAAAGATCTCTGAAGAGAACACTGAATGAGCACTGTAGTAATTTTTCAGGACCTCCAAATGACTGTAACTAAATTGAAATCCCTCAAAGTCCCAATCCAGCACAAAGAAACCATGCTGTTAAATGGCTAAATTACAAGACAGCAACACAAATCAAACTTATCCACAGCACAGATGCAATGTTTGGGTAAAAGCATTGATTTGTTGAAAGAGAGAGAGTTGCAGGATAACCAGGGAACTGAAGTTTGCTAAACCAAATAAAGAAAATCAAAACAAACAGGAATAAATGTAACAAAGATACCATAAAGGGTACCTTTGAACTACATGAATAAAACACAGGATGTGGGCTATCAACAGCCCTAACTGTTAGGAGCAACTAATTAGGAGCAACTAATATGAGACCCTTTGAATAACTTGGCACCCCAGCTTTTCAACTATGGACCAAAATTATAAAATGTAAAACATTCTATTGCATTTGTAATATGAAAGAAACTGCTCATCCAGTTTTGGTAGTAATAGGCTTTTCTATGTAAACCATAATCTTAACTAAATTAGTAAGATGTTTAAAAATTATTTTATAAAATATCAGTTCAGTTCAGTTGCTCAGTTGTGTCCAACTCTTTGTGACCCATGGACTGCAGCATGCCAGGCTTCCCTGCCCATCACCAACTCACAGATCTTGCTCAAACTCATGTCTATCGACTTGATGATACCATCAAACCATCTCATCCTCTGTCATCCCCTTCTCCTCCTGTCTTCAATCTTTCCCAGCATCAGCGTCTTTTCAAATGAGTCCGTTCTTCACATCAGGGGGCCAAAGTATTGGAGTTTGAGCTTCAGCATCATTCCTTCCAAGGAATATTCAGGGTTATTTCCTTTAGGATTGACCAGTTGGATCTCCTTGCAGTCCAAGGGACTCTCAAGACTCTTCTCCAACACCACAGTACAACAGCACTAATTCTTCTGCACTCAGCTTTCTTTATGGTCCAACTCTCACATCCATACTTGACTACTGGAAAAACCATAGCTTTGACTATATGGACTTTTGTTGGCAAAGTAATGTCTCTGCTTTTTAATACACAGTCTAGGTTCGTCATAGCTTTTCTTCCAAGGAGCAAACGTTCATGGCTGCAGTCGCCATCTGCAGTGATTCTGGAGCCCAAGAAAATAAAACCTGTCACTGTTTCCATTGTTTCCCCAACTATTTGCCATGAAGTGATGGGACTGGATCCCATGACCTTCATTTTTTGAATGTTGAGTAATAAGCCAGCTTTTTAACTCTCCTCTTTCACCTTCATCAAGAGGCTCTTTAGTTCTTTTTCACTTTCTGCCATAAGGGTGGTATTATCTGCATATCTGAAGTTATTGATATTTCTATCAGCAATCTTGATTCCAGCTTGCGCTTCATCCAGTACAGCATTTTGCATGATGTAGTCTGCATATAAGTTAAATAAGCAGGGTGACAATATACAGCCTTGACGTACTCCTTTCCCAATTTGGAACCAGTCTGTTGTTCCATATCCACTTCTAACTGTTCCTTCTTGACCTGCATACAGATTTCTCAGGAGGCAGGTAAATGGGTCTGGTATTCCCATCTCTTTAAGAACTTTCCACAGTTTGTTGTAATCCATACCATCACAGGCTTTGGTGTAGTCAATAAAGCAGAAGTAGATGTTTTTTGGAATTTGCTTGTTTTTTCTATGATTCAACGGATGTCGGCAATTTGATCTCTGGTTCTTCTGGCTTTTCTAAATCCAGCTTGAACATCTGGAAGTTCACAGTTCATGTACTGTTGAAGCCTGGCTTGGAGAATTTTGAGTATTACTT
>NW_011494939.1:2192728-2192885 GCF_000754665.1 Bison bison bison
ATTTATTTTAATTGGAGGTTAATTACTTTACAATATTGTATTGGTTTTGCCATACATCAAAATGAATCCACCACAGGTATACACGTGTTCTCCATTCTGAACCCCCCTCCCTGCTCCCTCCCTGTACCATCCCTCTAGGTTGTCCCAGTGCACCAGC
>NW_011494939.1:2193628-2194872 GCF_000754665.1 Bison bison bison
GTGAAGCGACCTAGCAGCAGCAGCAGCAGTACACCATTGTGTATATGTACCACAGCTTTCTTATCCATTCATCTGCTGATGGACATCTAGGTTGCTTCCATGTCCTGGCTATTATAAACAGTGCTGTGATGAACATTGGGGTACACGTGTCTCTTTCAATTCTGGTTTCTTCGGTGTGTATGCCCAGCAGTGGGATTGCTGGGTCATAAGGCAGTTCTATTTCCGGTTTTTTAAGGAATCTCCACACTGTTCTCCATAGTGGCTGTACTATTTTGCATTCCCACCAACAGTGTAAGAGGGTTCCCTTTTCTCCACACCCTCTCCAGCATTTACTGCTTGCAGACTTTTGGATAGCAGCCATTCTGACTGGTGTGAAATGGTACCTCATTGTGGTTTTGATTTGCATTTCTCTGATAATGAGTGATGTTGAGCATCTTTTCATGTGTTTGTTAGCCATCTGTATGTCTTCTTTGGAGAAATGTCTATTTAGTTCTTTGGCCCATTTTTTGATTAGGTCGTTTATTTTTCTGGAGTTGAGCTGTAGGAGTTGCTTGTATATTTTTGAGATTAGTTGTTTGTCAGTTGCTTCATTTGCTATTATTTTCTCCCATTCTGAAGGCTGTCTTTTCACCTTGCTTATAGCTTCCTTTGTGGTGCAGAAGCTTTTAATTTTAATTAGGTTCCATTTGTTTATTTTTGCTTTTATTTCCAACCTTCTGGGAGGTGGGTCATAGAGGATCCTGCTGTGATATATGTCGGAGAGTGTTTTGCCTATGTTCTTCTCTAGGAGTTTTGTAGTTTCTGGTCTTACATTTAGATCTTTAATCCATTTTGAGTTTATTTTTGTGTTGGTGTTAGAAACTGTTCTAGTTTCATTCTTTTACAAGTGGTTGACCAGTTTTCCCAGCACCACTTGTTAAAGAGATTGTCTTTAATCCATTGTATATTCTTGCCTCCTTTGTCAAAGATAAGTTGTCCATAGGATTTATGGATTTATCTCTGGGCTTTCTATTTTGTTCCATTGATCTATATTTCTGTCTTTGTGCCAGTACCATACTGTTTTGATGACTGTGGCTTTGTAGTAGAGCCTGAAGTCAGGCAGGTTGATTCCTCCAGTTGCATTCTTCTTTCTCAAGATAGCTTTGGCTATTCGAGGTTTTTTTGTATTTCCATACAAATTGTGAAATTATTTGTTCTAGCTCTGTGAAAAATACCGTTGGTAGCTTGATAGGGATTGCATCGAA
>NW_011494939.1:2195569-2197323 GCF_000754665.1 Bison bison bison
TTTCAATTTGTTAATGTGGTGTACTACATTGATTGATTTGCGGATATTGAAGAATCCTTGCATCCCTGGGATAAAGCCCACTTGGTCATGGTGTATGATCTTTTTAATGTGTTGTTGAATTCTGATTGCTAGAATTTTGTTAAGGATTTTTGCATCTATGTTCATAAGTGATATTGGCCTGTAGTTTTCTTTTTTTTTTTTCTTTTGGCATTTTTGTCAGGTTTTGGTATTAGGGTGATGGTGGCCTCATAGAATGAGTTTGGAAGTTTACTTTCCTCTGCAATTTTCTGGAAGAGTTTGAGTAGGATAGGTGTTAGCTCTTCTCTTAATTTTTCATAGAATTCAGCTGTGAAGCCGTCTGGACCTGGGCTTTTGTTTGCTGGAAGATTTTTGATTACAGTTCCAATTTCCATGCTTGTGATGGGTCTGTTAAGATTTTCTATTTCTTCCTGGTTCAGTTTAGAAAAGTTGTACTTTTCTAAGAATTTGTCCAGTTCTTCCACGTTGTCCATTTTATTGGCATATAATTGCTGATAGTAGTCTCTTATGATCCTTTGTATTTGTGTGTTGTCTGTTGTGATCTCTTCATTTTCATTTCTAATTTTATTGATTTGATTTTTCTCCCTTTGTTCCTTGATGAGCCTGGCTAATGGTTTGTCAATTTTATTTATCCTTTCAAAGAACCAGCTTTTGGCTTTGTTGATTTTTGCTATGGTCTCTTTTGTTTCTTTTGCATTTATTCTGCCCTAATTTTTAAGATTTCTTTCCTTCTACTAACCCTGGGGTTCTTCATTTCTTCCTTTTCTAGTTGCTTTAGGTGTAGAGTTAGGTTTTTTATTTGACTTTTTTCTTTTTTCTTGAGGTATGCCTGTACTGCTATGAACTTTCCCCTTAGCACTGCTTTTCCAGTGTCCCACAGGTTTTAGGTTGTTGTGTTTTCATTTTCATTCATTTCTACGCATATTTTGATTTCTTTTGTGATCTGTTGGTTATTCAGTATCGTGTTGTTCAGCCTCCATATGCTGGAATTTCTAACAGTTTTTCTCCTGTAACTGAGATCTAATCTTACTGCATTGTGGTCATAAAAGATGCTTGGAATGATTTCAATTTTTTTGAATTTACCAAGGCTAGGCTTATGGCCCAGGATGTGATCTATCCTGGAGAAGGTTCCGTGTGCACTTGAGAAAAAGGTGAAATTCATTGTTTTGGGGTGAAATGTCCTATAGATATCAATTAGGTCTAACTGGTCTATTGTATCATTTAAAGTTTGTGTTTCCTTGTTAATTTTCTGTTTAGTTCATCTATCCATAGGTGTGTTGGGGTATTAAAGTCTCCCACTATTATTGTGTTATTGTTAATTTCCCCTTTCATACTTGTTAGCATTTGTCTTACATAATGCAGTGCTCCTATGTTGGGTGCATATATATTTATAATTGTTATATCTTCTTCTTGGATTGATCCTTTGATCATTATGTAGTGTCCTTCTTTGTCTCTTTTCACAGCCTTTGTTTTAAAGTCTATTTTATCTGATATGAGTGTTACTACTCCTGCTTTCTTTTGGTCTCTATTTGTATGGAAAATCTTTTTCCAGCCCTTCACTTTCAGTCTGTATGTGTCTCCTGTTTTGAGGTGGGTCTCTTGTAGACAACATATATAGGGGTCTTGTTTTTGTATCCATTCAGCCAGTCTTTGTCTTTTGGTTGGGGCATTCAACCCATTTACGTTTAAGGTAATTATTGATAAGTATGATCCCG
>NW_011494939.1:2197423-2209829 GCF_000754665.1 Bison bison bison
TTGTTTTGGGTTCGAGTTGATACACCTTTTTGTGTTTCCTGTCTAGAGAATTATCCTTTTAGCATTTGTTGGAGAGCTGGTTTGGTCGTGCTGAATTCTCTCAGCTTTTGCTTGTCTGTAAAGCTTTTGATTTCTCCTTCATATTTGAATGAGATACTTGCTGGGTACAGTAATCTGGGCTGTAGGTTATTTTCTTTCAACACTTTAAGTATGTCTTGCCATTCCCTCCTGGCTTGAAGAGTTTCTATTGAAAGAGAAGCTGTTATCCTTATGGGAATTCCCTTGTGTGTTATTTGTTGTTTTTCCCTTGCTGCTTTTAATATTTGTTCTTTGTGTTTGATCTTTGTTAATTTGATTAATATGTGTCTTGGGGTGTTTTGCCTTGGGTTTATCCTCTTTGGGACTTCTGGGTTTCTTGGACTTGGGTGATTATTTCCTTCTCCATTTTAGGGAAGTTTTCAACTATTATCTCCTCAAATATTTTCTCATGGTCTTTCTTTTTGTCTTCTTCTTCTGAGACTCCTATGATTCGAATGTTTTGGCATTTAACACTGTCCTGGAGGTCTCCGAGATCGTCCTCATTTCTTTTAATTCATTTTTCTTTTTTCCTCTCTGATTCATTTATTTCTACCATTCTATCTTCTAATTCACTAATCCTATCTTCTGCCTCTGTTATTCTATTTGTTGCCTCCAGAGTGTTTTTGATATATTTATTGCATTATTCATTATATATTGACTCTTTTATTTCTTCTAGGTCCTTGTTAAACCTTTCTTGCATCTTCTCAATCCTTGTCTCCAGGCTATTTATCTGTGATTCCATTTTGATTTCAAGATTTTGGATCATTTTCACTATCATTATTTGGAATTCTTTATCAGGTAGATTCCCTATCTCTTCCTCTTTTGTTTGGTTTGATGGGCATTTATCCTGTTCCTTTACCTGCTGGGTATTCCTCTGTCTCTTCATCTTATTTATATTGCTGAGTTTGGGGTGTCCTTTCTGTATTCTGGCAGTTTGTGGAGTTCTTTTTATTGTGGCATTTCCTCGCTATGTGTGGGTTTGTACAGGTGGCTTGTCAAGGTTTCTTGGTTAGGGAAGCTTGTGTCGGTGTTCTGGTGGATGGAGCTGGATTTCTTCTCTCTGGAGTGCAATGAAGTGTCCAGTAATAAGTTATGAGATGCCAATGGTTTTGGAGTAACTTTGGGCAGCCTGTATATTGGAGCTCAGGGCTGTGTTCCTGTGTTGCTGGAGAATTTGCATAGTATGTCTTGCTCTGGAACTTGTTGACCCTTGGGTGGTGCTTGGTTTCAGTGTAGGTATGGAGGCGTTTGATAAGCTGCTGTCAATTAATGTTCCCTGGAGTCAGGAGTTCTCTGGTGTTCTCAGGGTTTGGACTTAAGCCTCTTGCTTCTGGTTTTCAGTCTTATTTTTACAGTAGTCTCAAGACTTCTCCTTCTATACAGCACCGTTGATAAAACATCTCCTTTAGAAGACAATGGGCTGCTTTTCTGGGTGCCTGATATCCTCTGCCCGCATTCAGAAGTTGTTTTGTGGAATTTACTCAACATTTAAATGTTCTTTTGATGATTTTGTGGGGGAGAAAGTGGTCTCCCCATCCTATTCCTCCTCCATCTTAGGACCGCCCCCTTGAGTATGGTCTTGATTACTGCTTCCTGTACAGTGTTACAAACCTCCATCCATAGTTCTTCAGGCATTCTATAAGATCTAATCCTTTGAATCTGCCACATCCACTGTATAATTGTAAGCAATTTGATTTAGATCATACTTGAATGGTCTAGTGGTTTTCCCTACTTTCTTCAATTTAAGTCTGAATTTTGCAATAAGGAGTTCATGATCAGAGCCACAGTCAGATCTTTTTTGTTGACTGTATAGAGCTTCTCCACCTTTGGCTGCAATGAATATAAACAATCTGATTTTGGTATTGACCATCTGGCAATGTCCATGTGTAGAGTCGTCTTTTGTGTTGTTGGAAGAGGGTGTTGCTATGACCAGTGCATTCTCTTGGCAAAACTCTGTTAGCCTTTGCCCTGCTTCATTTTTTACTCCAAGGCCACACTTGCCTGTTACTCCAGGTATCTCTTGAATTCCTACTTTTGCATTCTAGTCCCCTATGATGAAAAGGCCATCTTTTTCTGGTGTTAGTTTTATAAGGTCTTGTAGGTCTTCATAGAGCCATTCAACTTCAGTTTCTTCAGCATTAGTGGTATTTACAAAATATATTTTAAGTCAAATGATTCCCTAGGTACCATTTACTTGCAGATCTTAGGCATAACCATTTTAATGCTTTTTTCCCAATGCCACTAGATTAATAGTCTCATCTTGCCAAATGGCAGGCCTTTAATCCTTTTTGGTATCCTTGGATGTTCTAAAGTGAATGGAGAATATTTCACATAGTATTTGCAGAGCCTCCTATCTCTGCTGGCTTTATTCTCTAGCTCTTAACATTCCTTTTAGCTAATTCTATTTGGCAAGGAGCACATAGGTGGTAATGACCTTTGACATCCTTTGAGGTGTCTATTTTCTCAACCATCCTGCCTCCAAGTTCTTGAGATAAACACCAGCTGCAACTCTATTCTGGTCTTGAATACATTGATGTTAACCCAGTCTTAACCTAGAGTCCTCACCTGGAAAGGAGGTATTTCCACTTTTCATCTCTTCACATATGAAGGCAAAAGAAATTCCACAAACCTGGGCTTATGGTGACAAAGTGCCTTCAAGTTTGCCATCTCTTTTTCAATATCATAAGCACCCACAAGAATCTGAGCAGGAATAAATTTTATTCTCACATCTATATCCTACACTAATTCTCCCTTCCCATTATGACAGATAAACCTTCATTTACTGTGATGACTCTTTTCTCACAGAGGCACTTTCATCTCTTACCTTACCTCACTCTGGTTTTCTTTATGAACTCCTATGGAGCCACTTTCCATCCTTTATAAGGGTCACAAATGTCAGTAAGAGTCTGACCTTGGATCTCAGGCAAATCAGAGGATGGAGTTAGAAATAAGGGGAAGTCTGAGAAGAAAGCATTCCATACCTCCACATACTCAGAGTGCTGATCTTTGTAGGCCCACATTTTAAAACTAACCAGCAGCATGTTTTTGAAATATTAGAAATATAAACTTATATTAAAATGATTCTGATCAGCATCTTAAATACAAACATTTATCAACTATTGAGTGTGCTTTTCATAAAGTCTGAGATAAATCTCAATGTTTTTGGCAAAAATATGATGGTGTAGGTGAGCCAAATAAACACAGATTTCAAAGTTTACACAGACAATTAAAACTATTTGCAGTTAACACACTAAGTAAAAATCTAATCATTAATCTGTAAGTTTCAATAGTATACATTTTGAAAAAGAAAGAATTTTGGATTATATAGGCCAACTATTGATACTTCATTTTAGAAATAAGAACTTGGGTAAAAATAATACTAAAAGTCATCAGGTTTGACCTCAAATTGAAACCTCCTATTCTTAGTTTTGTTCTCTTTCCCTTACATTCATGATCTTACAAGGATAGCCTGTGGGGTAAACGCATTTTGCCTCAATGATACATTCATTCAGTTAGCAGATATTAATATTTATTGAGCATCCAACTGTGTTTCAACTGTTTTAGGTCACAAGAGAGGGTGACCCACCAGGAGTAAAAGTCTTAGTTCAAATCTCAGGTCTTCCAAACTTCATGTGTGTTCCTATGCAAGTAGTATATATACTTAAATCTTAGCATCCTCATCCTAAAATGAAGCTTATAGTTAAGTCATCTGTAAGGTTTCTTTCGGTTCTCAGAATCTATGATTCAGTCAAACAGCTATACATGTTAAATAATAACAAAAAAACCCCTCATGAATGAAGATTTAAAGTTTCATAGATACTTTAAGTAAGTGAAGTCACTCAGTCGTGTCTGACTCTTTGTGACCCCAAGGACTGTAGCTCACCAGGCTCCTCCATCCATGGGATTTTCTAGGCAAGAGTACTGGAGTGGGTTGCCATTTCCTTCTCCAGGGAATCTTCCCAACCCAGGGATTGAACCCAGGTCTCCCGCATTGTAGACAAATGCTTTACCATCTGAGCCACCAGGGAACTCCATGAGGGATCTTAATTCATAGATGCTTTACCCAAAACCAAATGCAAGATGCTCATTTGGCAGATTTAGGTCACCGGATAATATCTGATGAATATTTTTGCTACAAAAGGAGAAAAGAAGAGACTATGATAAATTACTACCTGTCACTATGCCCAAATAAATCAAACTACTAATACATTAAAAAAAAAAAAACAGGTTTAGTGAGTATCTTACATACTCAATAGTATATATTTTTAAACCTGGGTGATTCTAGCCATGCCTCCCTTAAAAAATAGTTTGATAGCTCTAAACAGTCAGAATTAAGTCCTCAAATGCCTTTTATATAGAATTTCTAACCTCAGATATGCACATGACACCACCCTTATGACAGAAAGTAAAGAACTAAAGAGCCTTTTGATGAAAGTGAAAGAGAGTGAAAAAGCTGGCTTAAAGCTCAACATTCAGAAAACTAAGATCATGGATCTGGTCCCATCACTTCATGGCAAATAGCTGGGGAAACAGTGGAAACAGTGGCTGACTTTATTTTTGGGGGCTCCAAAATCACTGCAGATGGTGATTGCAGCCATGAAATTAAAAGACGCTTACTCCTTGGAAGGAAAGTTATGACCAACCTAGACAGCATATTAAAAAGCAGAGACATTACTTTGTCAACAAAGGTTCATCTAGTCAAGGCTATGGTTTTTCTAGTGGTCATGTATTGATGTGAGAGTTGGACTATAAAGAGGGCTGAGCGCTGAAGAATTGATGCTTTTGAACTGTGGTGTTGGAGAAGACTCTCAAGAGTCCCTTGGACTGCAAGGAGATCCAACCAGTCCATCCTAAGGGAAATCAGTCCTGGATGTTCATTGGAAGGACTGATGTTAAAGTTGAAACTACAGTATTTTGGCCACCTGATGTGAAGAGCTGACTCATTTGAAAAGACCCTGATGCTGGGAAAGATTGAAGGCAGGAGGAGAAGGGGACGACAGAGGCTGAGATGGTTAGATGGCACAACCGACTCAATGGACATGAGTTTGGGTAAACTGGGAATTGGTGATGGACAGGGAGGCCTGGCATGCTGCGGTTCATTGGGTCACAAAGAGTTGGATATGACTGAGTGACTGAACTGAACTGAAAGGACATCATAAATAAAATTTGACATCCATCTGAATTAAATTGAGATAATAGATAGTCTTGAAGGTCAGCATAAATATTAGATCTCATACAAGAGAGCAATTAGGGAGGGAGGTATAGTTTGATGAATTTCTTTAATATTTCTAAATATTTAATATTTCAAGAAATGCGAGAGGTTTAGGTTTTTAAAATCAAGTCTAATCAATAAACAGAATGACTAGTCATTTTGCTATCATAAAATAAGACAGTATGTTTAATTCTGGTCTTCTCTTATAAAGCTACAGTTGTAGATCACTGTAAATCCCATCCTTTCTTGTTATAAATGAGAAAAGCCAATCCTAAGGAGGTAAATATTTTTTCAGAAGTTTAACAGAGCCAGAGCTAAGACTGTAGTATTCAATTCTATTACACCATACTGCTATTTCCTAATTATTTTTTCCATTTAACTGGAAGTACAGCTTAACTGGAGTATAGCTGAAGTACAATAAACCGCATAAAATATACAATGGGATCAGTTTTGACATATGTATACACCCATAAAATCATCATCACAATCAGGATGATACTGTCCATAATTCCACGAAGTTTCCTCTGTATTTCTTTCCTTCCTCTACCCTTTTGCTCATGTGAGCATCAATTTGTTTTTAGTCACTATTGATTAATTTTCATCTTCTAGAATTCCACATAAATGAAATCACATAGTATATGGTGCTGTTTTGGCCATGGATTCTCTCACTCTGCATAATTTTAAGATTATCCCACATTATTGCATGTATCAGTGTTTATTCCTTTCTTTGGTGAGTATCAGAGAAGGCAATGGCACCCCACTCCAGTATTCTTGCTTGGAAAATCCCATGGACAGAGGAGCCTGGTAGGCTGCAGTCCATGGGGTCACTAGGAGTCGGACACGACTGAGCAACTTCACTTTCACTTTTCACTTTCACGCATTGGAGAAAGAAATGGCAACCCACTCCAGTGTTCTTGCCTGGAGAATCCCAGGGACGGGGGAGCCTGGTGGGCTGCCGTCTCTGGGGTCGCAGAGAGTCGGACACGACTGACTTCGGATACTGACTGACTTAGCAGTAGCAGTTGATGAGTATATTGCATTGTGTGGCTTCCTTGGTGGCTCAGCGGTAAAGAATCCACCTGCCAAGCAGGAGATGCAAGTTCCATCCCTGAGTGAAGAAGATCCCCTGGAGAAGGATATGGCAGCCTACTGCAGTATTCTTTCCTCATAAATCCTATGGACAGAGGAGCCTGGAGGCTATAATTGGTGGGGTCAAAAAAGAGTTGGAAACAACTTTGCAACTAAACAAACAAACAAACAAAAAAGCATATCGCATTATGTGAATAGCAATCAGCTCAGTTCAGTCACGCAGTTATGCCCGATTCTTTGTGACCCCATGGACTGCAGCACACCAGGCTTCCCAATTCCCAGAGCTTGCTCAAACTCATGTCCATCGAGTTGGTGATGCCATCCAACCATCTCATCCTCTGTCGTTCCCTTCTCCTCCCATCTTCACTCTTTTCCAGCATCAGGGTCTTTTCCAGTGAGTCAGTTCTTTGCATCAGGTGGCCAAAGAATTGGAGTTTCAGCTTCAATATCAGTCCTTTCAATGAATATTCAAGACTGATTTCCTTTAGGATGGACTGATTGAATGTCCTTGCAGTCCAAAGGGCTCTCAAGAGTCTTCTCCGACACCACAGTTCAAAAGCATCAGTTCTTCGGCACTCAGCTTTCTTTATAGTCCAATCTACATCCATACATGACTACTGGAGAAACCATAGTTTTGACTAGACTGACCTTTGTTGGCAAAGTAACGTCTTTGTTTTTCAACATACTGTCTAGGTTGGTCACAGTTTTTCTTACAAGGAGCAAGCATCTTTTAATTTCATGGCTGCAGTCACCATCTGCAGTGATTTTGCTGCTAAGTCGCTTCAGTCGTGTCCGACTCTATGTGACGCCATAGACGGCAGCCCACAAGGCTCCCCCGTCCCTGGGATTCTCCAGGCAAGAACACTGGAGTGGATTGCCGTTTCCTTCTCCAACGCATGAAAGTGAAAAGTGAAAGTGAAGTCTCTCAGTTGTGTCCGACCCTCAGCGACGCCAAGAACTGCAGCCCACCAGGATCCCCTGTCCATGGGATTTTCCAGGCAAGAGATTTTGGAGCCCCCCCAAAAATAAAGTGTGTCACTGTTTAAATTGTTTCCCCAACTATTTGCCATGAAGTGATGGGACCAGATGCCATGATCTTTTTTTTCTGAATGTTGAGCTTTAAGACAACTTTTTCACTCTCCTCTTTCATTTTCATCAAGAGGCTCTTTGGTTCTTTTTCACTTTCTGCCATAAGGGTGGTGTCATCTGCATATCTGAGGTTATTGTTATTTCTCCTGGCAATCTTGATTCCAGCTTGTGCTTCATCCTGCCTGGCATTTCGCATGATGTACTCTGCATATAAGTTAAATAAGCAGGGTGACAATATACAGTCTTGATGTACACCTTTCCCTATTTGGAATCAGTCTGTTGTTCCATATCCACTTCTAACTGTTGCTTCTTGACCTGCATACAGATTTCTCAAGAGGCAGATCAGGTGGTCTGGTATTCCCATCTCTTTAAGAACTTTCCACAGTTTATTGTGATCCACATAAAGGCTTTGGCATAGTCAATAAAGTAGAAGTAGATGCTTTTCTGGAATTCTCTTGCTTTTACTGTGATCCAAGGGATGTTGGCAACTTGGTCTCTGGTTCCTCTGACTTTTCTAAATCCATCTTGAACATGTGGAAGTTCATGGTTCATGTACTTTTGAAGCCTGGCTTAGAGAATTTTGAGCATTACTTTGCTAGTATGTGAGATGAGTGCAATTGTGCAGTAGTTTGAACATTCTTTGGCATTGCCTTTCTTTGGGATTGAAATGAAAACTGACCCTTTTCATTCCTGTGACTCCATTCATTCAAGTTTTCCAAATTTGCTGGCCTATAGACTGCATCACTTTTACAGCATCTTCTTTTAGGATTTGAAATAACTCAACTGGAACTCCATCACCTCCACTAGCTTTGTTCATAGTAATGCTTCCTAAGGTCCACCTGACTTTGCATTCCATGATGTCTGGCTCTGGGTGAGTAACTACACTGTGGTTATCTGGGTCTTGAAAATCTTTTTGTACAGTTCTTCTGTGTATTCTTACCACCTCTTCTTAATATCTTCTGCTTTTGTTAGATCCATACCATACCCCTACAATCAGTCTCTCTCATCAGGAAGCTTCCATAAGCCTCTCATCATTATCTATCAGAGGGCAGACAGAATGAAAACCACAATCACAGAAAATTAATCAAACTGACCACATGGACACAGCCTTGTCTAATGCAGTGAAACTGAGCCATGCTGTGTAGGGCCACCCAAGATCGACGGGTCATGGTAGAGAGCTCTGACAAAATGTGCTCCACTGGAGAAGGGAATGGCAAACCACTTCAGTATTCTTGCCTTGAGAACTCCATGAACAATATGAAAAGGCAAAAAGATAGGACACCAAAAGATGAAGTCCCAGATTGGTAGGTGCCCAATATGCTACTGGAGAAGAGTGGAAAAATAACTCCAGAAAGAATGAAGAGATGGAGCCAAAGCAAAAACAACACCCAGTTGTGGATGTGACTGGTGATGGAAGTAAAGTCCAATTCTGTAAAGAACAATATTGCATAGGAACTTGGAATGTTAGGTCCATGAATCAAGGTAAATTGGAAATGGTCAAACAGGAGATGGCGAGAGCGAACATCAACATTTTAGGAATCAGTGAACTAAAATGGACTGGAATGGGTGAATTTAACTCAGATGAACATTATATCTACTACTGTGAGCAAGAATCCCTTTGAAGAAATGGAGTAGCCCTCATAGTCAACAAAAGAGTCTGAAATGCAGTTTTTGGGCACAATCTCAAAAACGACAGAATGATCTGTTCATTTCCAAGGCAAATCATGTGGATAAATCGCAGATTTATTCATTTACTCATTGATGAATGTTTAGATTTTCTTTAGACTGGGACTATTACAGATAAAGCTGCTATAAACTTTCATATACAAATTTTTCTGTGAGCATATGTCCTCATTTCTTGTGTGTAAATAGCTAAGAATGGAATGGATGGGTCATATGGTAGGTGTATGTTTAACTTGAAAACCTTGTGTCAATTTCCCAAAGTAGTTGAACCATCAGCATGTGAGTTTTGTTCTTTATAAACTTGCCAACATTTGGTATGGTTGGGTTTTTTTGTATTTTTGTTATTGTTTTTTGTTTAATTTTAACCATTCTAATGGTATGCCATCACAGTTTTTATCACATTTGTTTAATTCCTTGGACTTTCTTGACACAATTTGAGCTATCCTGCAAATCTAGGGGAAAGAATGACACATATAATAATGTGATATGTAGCTGAAGGACAAGGATAAGTCTATTTTTTTTCATAAGTTATTTTCACCACAATGACAGTTACGTTAGTATCTGTACTGATTGACAATTAAAAATTGACTCAATGATTGTTGTTGCTGTTTAGTCACTAAGTCGTGTCTGACTCTGTGCAACTCCATGGACTGTAGCCAGCCAGGCTCCTCTCCTGTGTGATTTTCCAGGCAACAATACTGGAATGATTTGCCTTCTCCATGGGACCTTTTAAACTGTGGGATCAAAACCTGCGTTCCTGCATTGCAGGCAGATTCTTTACCACTGAGCCACATTGGAAGCCCTTAATGATGCATAATACTTAATCATTTTTAGCTTTTTTAAAAGGACATTTAAACTTTTTTTCTTTACTCTTATTAACTTCTTTTTTTCTAAACAGAGTACAGAAAATAATCAAGGGATTTAAAACACAAGCGCCCAAAGGATGAGGGTGGATAATATAAAAACATAAAGTCATTCAAGGAATAAAATAGGAACTACTTATTGCATACCAAATTGAAGCACAGAGGCATGACCAACTAATTATCTGTGTTCAAGGAATTTCTTTTGAGCTGAATCTGGAAGAATAAGTAGTTTTCCAGATGGAGAAGTGGTAGAAATACATTCTTAGAGGAAGAAATAATGTATGCAAGGCCACTGAGTTGTTTGCATCCCTGGAAGAGAGTTCAAGAGCTAAAGATTCAATTAATGTCTATTGAATACACTAACAAATGAGTTAAAAAACAAAACAAAACTTCATTTTCTCTTATTGTTCTCTGTCCCCTATACTTCAGTCACTAAAATTCTACTACTAGAGCATAATAATATAATACAAATTTCAAAGTGACTAATTTTATATCAGTTATATCCTAGGATGCTCCTTTCTAAAATCACCTTGGAATGCGTTAATTTCATCAGTAATTAATCAGTAATTTATTAAATAGTTAATGTAAAGTAAGCTAATTCTGGAGACCTCTCAGAGAGCCAAACATCACCTCTTAAAAGTATTAATCTTTTTCTTGCTTTATATCATAAGAAACAGATGATATTTAGACCGAGTCCTCTATCTATTCACTAACTATAAATCAAAAGAATGACTTTAATTGATTTTGGATCAAAAAATCAATTAATTGATATTTTTTCTTTAACAAAAAACCTACTTACAAGGGGATCTTTGATACAATTTAGGTGTCTTTTAAAAAAAAAATTTTTTTTGGTGCTGTTTATGCTTCTCAAATAATAAAGTGATATGCTGGCAATGTTGATTGCTAAATTGATATTAAAAGATCTGTACAGTTACTTAATCCCTGAGTCATTATTTATCTTTTTAACATTCATAAATACTAAAGTTCATCATCCTTTGTGAGAAATTATGAGATAGAATGATTAGATGGAAATTTAATTTTTTTTTCTAATCTAATATTTTACAGGAAAAATGACTACACAAAGGAAAAGCAGAGGGATATACTCTCAACTAAGGCAAGATTTAAATTACTGATGGGAACTTATGTTCAGAGAGATTTTATTTATTATTAAAATAACAGCAACTAAAAACTTTTTATAGCCATTTTACTTACTAGACACTATAAACAGTCCTCTATACTGGATTCAATCTCAAAAGCAACAGAAGGATCTCTGTTCATTTCCAAGACAAACCATTCAATATCACGGTAACCCAAGTCTATGCCCTGACCAGTAACGCTGAAGAAGCTGAAGATGAACATTCTATGAAGACCTACAAGATCTTCTAGAACTAACACCCAAAAAAGATGTCCTTTTCACCATAGGGGACTGGAATTCAAAAGTAGGAAGTCAAGAAACACCTGGAGTAACAGGCAAATTTGGCCTTGAAGTATAGAATGAAGCAGGGCAAAAGCTAATAGAGTTCTGCCAAGAGAATACACTGGTCATAGCAAACACCCTCTTCCAACAACACAGGAAAAGACTCTACACGTTGATATAACCAGATGGTCAACACTGAAATCAGATTGATTATATTCTTTGCAGCCAAAGATGAAGAAGCTCTATACAGTCAGCAAAAACAAGACTGGGAGCTGACTGTGGTTCAGATCATGAACTCCTTACTGCCAAATTCAGGCTGAAATTGAAGAAAGTGGGGAAAACCACTAGACCATTCAGGTATGACCTAAATCAAATCATTTATGACTATACAGTGGAAGTGAGAAATAGATTTAAGGAACTAGATCTGATAGACAGAGTGCCTGATGAACTATGGACGGAGATTCATGACATTGTACAGAAGACAGGATTCAAGACCATCCCCAAGAAAAAGAAATGCAAAAAAGAAAAATGGCTGTCTGGGGAGGCCTTACAAATAGCTGTGAAAAGAAGAGAAGCGAAAAGGAAAGGAGAAAATGAAAGATATACCTATTTGAATGCAGAGTTCCAAAGAATAGCAAGGAGAGATAAGAAAGCCTTCCTCAGCAATCAATGCAAAGAAATAGAGGAAACAATAGAATGGGAAAGACTAGAGATCTCTTCAAGAAAATTAGAGATACCCAGGGAATATTTTATGCAAAGATGGGCTCAATAAAGGATAGAAATTGTAGGGACCTAACAGAACCAGAAGATATTAAGAAGAGATGGCAAGAATACACAGAAGAACTATACAAAAAAGATCTTCATGACCCACATAATCACGATGGTGTGATCACTGACCTAGAGCCAGACATCCTGAAATGTGAAGTCAAGTGGGCCTTAGAAAGCATCACTACGAACAAAGCTAGTGGAGGTGAT
>NW_011494939.1:2209929-2210618 GCF_000754665.1 Bison bison bison
AATGTAATGCCAAAGAATGCTCAAACTACCACACAATTGCACTCATCTCACATGCTAGTAAAGTAACGCTCAAAATTCTCCAAGCCAGACTTCAGCAATACTTGAACCATGAACTTCCAGATGTTCAAGCTGGTTTTAGAAAAGGCAGAGGAACCAGAGATCAAATTGCCAACATCCGATGGATCATCGAAAAAGCAAGAAAGTTCCAGAAAAATATCTATTTCTGCTTTATTGACTATGCCAAAGCCTTTGACTGTGTGGATCACAATAAACTGTGGAAAATTCTGAAAGAAATGGGAATACCAGACCCTCTGGCCTGCCTCTTGAGAAAACTGTATGCAGGTCAGGAAGCAACAGGAAGCAACTGGACATGGAACAACAGACTGGTTCTAAATACAAAAAGGAGTATGTCAAGGCTGTATATGGTCACCCTGCTTATTTAACTTATATGCAGAGTACATCATTAGAAACACTGGGCTGTAAGAAGCACAAGCTGGAATCAAGATTGCTGGGAGAAATATCAATAACCTCAGATATGCAGATGACACCACCCTTATAGCAGAAAGTGAAGAAGAACTAAAAAGCCTCTTGATGAAAATGAAAGAGGAGAGTGAAGAAGTTGGCTTAAAGCTCAGCATTCAGAAAACTAAGATCATGGCATCTGGTCCCATCACTTCATGGCAAATATC
>NW_011494939.1:2210800-2225190 GCF_000754665.1 Bison bison bison
TGTCAACAAAGGTTTGTCTAGTCAAGGCTATGGTTTCTCCAGTGGTCACGTATGGATGTGAGAGTTGGACTAAAAAGAGGGCTGAGCACCGAAGAATTGATGCTTTTGAACTGTGGTGTTGGAGAAGACTCTTGAGGGTCCCTTGGACTGCAAGGAGATCCAACCAGTCCATCCTAAAGGAGATCAGTCCTGGGTGTTCATTACAAGGACTGATGTTGAAGCTGACACTCCAATACTTTGGCCACCTGATGCGAAGAGCTGACTCACTTGAGAGACCCAGATGCTGGGGAAGATTGAGGGCAGGAGAAGAAGGGGAAGACAGAGGATAAGATGGTTGGATGGCATTACCGACTCAATAGGCATGGGTTTGGGTGGACTCTGGGAGTTGGTGATGGACAGGGAGGCCTGGCGTGCTGCAATTCATGTGGTGGCAAAGAGTCGAACACAACTGAGCAACTGAAATGAAATGATACTGAGACAACCAAAATGTTGCAGATAAGGCATAGGGATCCTGACAAGGTATGGAATCTAACAGAAGATCCCTACCTAAATCTGGATCCCCAAAGAGCTACCCTTTGAGCCCCTATAAGGGGCTCAAATAGAATAGAATAGAAATAAAGGAGCATTCTATTAATATTTGGGGTAGTTCTGTCACCAGAATACTTTTTAATACTGAAGGATATTTTTAATATTGAAATGCTTGATCTCTGTCAAAAACAGCAGAGGTGGTTGTAATGCTTTAAAGACACATCCAGGTCAAGGATGGCCAAATGGCATCAGTGTACACTGTAGGAATAGAGGTTTCACAGTAGAGATGATTGTGGAGAAAACTGAGTCATCACATGCCTATGGATAGTTACCCATGAAGACTTGAAAGACTCTCCATTATTGAAATCAGTATTAATAATGCCATCTGTAACTCAGATGGAAGAAAAAAAGACTGTCATATGAAATCAACATGGTCATTTAAATCACATTGGTTTTGCATTTTTGTTTGTATTTGATTTGCAATTTTTGTTTTATTGTTACATAAGTCTTGAATATCTAAAGGGTTTATACTTAGTTTTATGGTTGTACATATTATAATAGACTTATAAAAATTTTTTTCTTCAAAAGAGATATATACATTCTTTGGATATAGAGTGAATATAGAGTGTAGGTTTGATACGGACTGGCTTACCATTTGACTTCTTATGTAGATCCACCTACAGTGTGGACCACTCACTCAATTCAGAGAGTGCCATGGCAATTATGGTGCCATTACGACTTGTGAAAGCTGTCTTTTATTTCAATATCTATGAAACTTTTGAAATGGTTCTATCCTGAAGCAGTAATCTACCTCAGATGAATTAGGTTGAATCAAGTGAAAACGCCATTCTTATCAGTCAAAAACAACTATCTATAAGCATTTTCTTATCATACAACCTAATACATCATAAAGTTTCTTCTCTTTCAAGGAGAGCCTAACCTAAACCAGTATGAATGAACCATAAGAGAAATTTCTTAACAGGCAACTAACTCTCCTTGATGCTATACTGATTTTTGCTGATGACATTCAGTTAAATTAGAAATTAAATGTAAAGGCTTTTTTAATATTAAAAATAATATATTGAAAAAAGCAACTATTGAACATATATATGGGCTTACCTAGTGACTTCAGCAGTAAAGAATCCAACTGCCAAAGCAGAAGACATGGGTTGCATCCCTGGGTTGGGAAGATTCCCTGGAGAAGAAAATGGCAACCCACTCCAGTATTCATGCCTGGGAAATCCCATGGACAGAGCAGCCTGACAGGCTATAGTCTATGGGGTGGCAAAGAGTCAGACATGACTTATCAAGTAAACAATAACAACAACAACAAGCAAATATATACAAGAAAGAAAGTTAGAAGGAATATAAAATTAAATCATAGTAAGTGAGACACTATTTTGGGGAACCACTTGGCCACTGATCACAGAGACCTTCTTCCTAATAGAACAGAAGTTAATTAATCAGGTTTTTGTATAAAGCAATACAGAAAAGATCCAGAACTCCCAGAAATAGGTATCACTCAGAACAGCTTTTCAGTACAGTCTTTTTTATTTCCTATTCACTACAATACTAAGAAGTAATCAAATATTACCCACAAAAAGACAACCCATTTTTGTCTTTTCCTTTAATTGTTTTAAATTCCCCAAGAATGAAGAACCCCCACCCCCATCTAATCATAAAAGATGAGGGCAAAGAAAGTTTTGTCCACAGTTATTGCTTCCTTAGAGATGAATGTCCATAGTTATCGCTCCCCTATTTCATACTAAACATGATTATTAGTGACAATATCCAAGTGAAATGTATCTGGTTTCATTTGAGACAATGAAATGTGTGTCCCACTTTCTTCCAACACAAATATTTCAAAATAACAAGCATGACAAAATCTTCATGATACAGGGCACGATATGAAGAAGTATGAGGAACATCTCATATTCTTGTTACTCCCATGTTTAATGTTTTTATTTTCTCTTTTAGATTAGGAAACATCCCAAATCTTGTATACAGAAGCTTTATGTCCACTTTGTTCCCAGATAAAGGAAGGATTCTTTCTTGACAAGTGGGCAGTGAAGCCTGGCCTCAGAAACTATATTCCATGACTTCTCTGCATAGCACCAAAGGACTAAGGCTAAGAAAGAGGATACATATTCACAGAAAAAATGATTCAGATCTATGAAAAAAGAGCTAAATAAAATTATAATAAATGGTAAAATGTTCCTAAAGTTCTGTGATAGCAAAGTCATTCATTTGTCCATTCACTCAACTGTTTACAAGAATCTATTTTACATAAGGTATTGTTTTAATATAAATAATCGACATTCATTGAGTACCTATTATGTGCCAAGAATTATACTAGCTATTTTATATACATTATTTCAAAATTATTATGAATAGGTACTATTATTATCCCAATTTTACAGAAGAAAAATAGGAAGCTGAAGAGGTTACATAACAAGTACATAAGTGGCTATGCTGGGATTTGAACGTATAACTGACTGTTTTCTTTCTACTGCACCATATGAACCACTTAAAAGCATTTGAAAACTGAATGGATATAAATATTTAGAGTACCTAACAATGTACAAATCAATATTGCATTAAATGTGAATCATTAATACTTCATTTGGGGTTTCAAAATTTCATTTGGAGTCAAAGCATAAATATCAAAGCACTTTTTCTGTTGACAGCAGTATTTCCCATTCTCATCTGTAGCACTTTCCAATGGCCAACATCACAGTGAATTTTACAGGGGTAACTGAGAAACTATTACCATGTAAGCCAGTGTAAAATTTTCCTGCTGGTTCTTCTGTTAGTGGAGTTACCCCTCAAATGAAAAATGCCTGTGGAATATCCAAGACTGGGTTCTTTCCTGTGTGTTTGCTAAACAATAGAGAGGAGTTGCAACTACAGTTCTCCCTCTATTTTGACTTCCATGGTAGTGGACTAGAGCATGATCCTTTCATAAAAATATTTGATTATTTATTTATATAATAATCTCTTACTAAGTACCTACTTATGCAATCTATGCTAAAGGGATGTTTGTTCAAAGAAAATGTAACCAATGATAGTTTACGTATCTATTGTGACAAAATAAGGCATATTTAGGAACCTTCTATGATTCAATTTGCATACATGCTCTAAGGAAGACATGTTAAAAGAGTCTATTCCTACTTCCTAGTCCTCTAAATACCTCAGATCTTTATCAGGAGACACAAGTGCCTTTTCTGTCATTTTTATCCCTGACTCCATGCATATATTCCTTACACATTGCTGGTGCTAAAATAATACTGTTTGTTATTCAAATAAATGAGCTCTGTATCTTTTCAAATCCTTTAGCAGGATCCATTAAAAAATAACAGTAGCCTGTGGGTCAGAGGCTCTGGCTGGTATCCAGACAGTATGCCAAACCTACCATCTGACTTTTTAAACAAGCCGTAGCAACAAACTCCCTCCATGAGAGTGAATGGAACTGAACGGATGGCTAGGATTTCAAGAGATGGTACCAGATGTTCCTTAGTATAACTCTAGTGGCTTTAAGCTCATTTCTGAAAATAATTGCTTTAGAATGAGGCTTCCACCAAGAGCTCATGATGAACAAGCAGACTTCTGCATGTGATTCTGGGAAGAACATGTGAGTAGTCAAACCCTGCAGACGTAGGAACTGTGGGGAAGATGAAAAACTCTGAGACCCTACCATCAGAACAGACTTAGGAGTTCCAGCAGGAATAGACTAATTGGTCCCATCTACTGTGTCTACAGGCTTCCCTGCCAGCTCAGTGGTAAAGAATCCACCTGCAACACAGGAAACACAGATTTGAGCCCTCGGTAGGGAAGATCCCCCGGAGAAGGAAATGGCTACTCATTTCAATATTCTTGCCTGGAAAAATCCCATGGACAGAGGAACCTGGCAGGCTACAGTCCCTCTGGTCGCAAAGAGTTGGACACAACTTAGTGACTAAATGACAACAAAGTAGGTCTACACTAGGAGATAAAACTGACTCTGAGCAAAGAAAGAAAATATAATCATCAAGATGCACCAAGTATCCCAGGAAGTTAGATAGGTAAATTAGATGGAAGCTTCCAGAAGTAAACACTTTGGGCTCTCCTTGGGAGCAGGTAAAGCTGCCTAGAGGCAGTCTGTGACAATATTATACTTCATGAAGTGTGCAGGCAAGTAAAGTCTGTAAGCTGAGTATGGGAGAAGAAAATCAGACTCTAAAGTCAGTAATTACAAACGGCACACAAGGTCAAGGCAGGACACAGAAAGATTGGACTAATATTGAGTCTGATAATCACAAAATTTTCCAAGAAGAGCTCTTAAAATCACCCTGTGTTCACTCCTTATACCAGTCCTTGAATTCTGTGAAACTGATGACTGCTTTTTGCTCAGAGAAAATCCATTTATTTGATTCTCTTTTTACTTTTTTCCTCAACTTCTAAACTATCTATGACCAATATTTTTCAAATGGTTCTACGGATGACTCCTTTGACCAAGACTCAACAAACAGAATCAAAAATGGTTATAAGATCACTTAGATCTTACATTAGTGGTCTGCTGCTGCTGCTGCTAAGTCGCTTCAGTCGTGTCCGACTCTGTGCGACCCCATAGACAGCAGCCCACCAGGCTCCCCCGTCCCTGGGATTCTCCAGGCAAGAACACTGGAGTGGGTTGCCATTTCCTTCTCCAACGCATGAAACTGAAAAGTGAAAGTGAAATCACTCAGTCGTGTCTGACTCTCCTCGACCCCATAGATTGCAGCCCACCAGGCTCCTCTGTCCATGGGGCAATCAGCTTAGACTCAAAGACAATCTGGCCTCTTTTCACTGCACATACAAAGCAGTAAGTTGAAGGGAAATTGAGTTACTTCCTTGACCTAGTACAACTACTTAGAGGTCACATTAAGACTAGAATAGCATGTCATGAACATGCTTAGTTCAGTGTTTGTTTTTTTCCCTAAACAGTGCTGGTTTTATTATAATGTGAACGCATTCAGCTTTCTTTACTTATTGTTCTATCTTGCACAAGATTGCATCTTGCCTTTCATTGCTAAGAACAAAACAAAACAAAACAAAAAAATGCAATGCCCAATAGGTTATACATCTCTGACAGTATATGACTCAAAAAGCAGCCATTAATTAATTCTGTAACCTCAGTAAACTCACTTAACCTCTGTGGTCCAGATTCCTCATAAGAGGAAGAAAGAGGAGGAAAAGGGGGAGACAGAGAAGTGGGTGATGGGAGAGGAAGGAGTTGGAACTAAATAAGCTAAAAGATTCCTGGATTTAAATAAAGCCTCCAGAGCTCTGTGTAGATGTACTCCAATTTTGGTAAAAACAGAGTCTAGGATACAAGCATGGTTTATATACATAAAAGTCTGTGTGGTAACAATAGCTAAGTTAGAGAATAATAACCATATGTCAAGCATTTTTCTAAGGGCTATGAACATCTATGAATTCACAGAATAATTGTCATAGAAACTCAATAAGATAAGCTCCATTATCTTTATCCCCATTTTCCAAATGAGGAAACTGAGGCACAGAAGTGAAGTAATATGCCAGTGTCATACATACAATGGGTTGTAAACTCAGGGTTTGAACTATCTAGTTCCAGTTATCATGCACTTAAAAGACCATTATACTGCCCCCTGATAATGGATGAGCTTGCAGGTTTGGGTGGCTGATGATGATAGAGATGACAAGATTTTGGATGGTCTTTTAAAATAAAATTGTCTTAAATTTTATCTTTATTTAAGATAAAATAATAACTTTAATTATACCATGCTTCCTGCAGCAGTTTTCTTAGACAGTTTATAGTAGTAAAACACCAATATTCATCCATTTGCTCAGATTAAAAATCAAATGATGACTCTTGATTTTTGCCTTTCTCTCATTCCAAAATCCATCAGCAAGTCCTCCTAGATCTACCATCAAAACAAATCTAGAATCCAACCATTCCTCACTGCCATACTGCTACCACTTGGTACACCTTCCTCTTCACCTTCATCTGTAGTGTTGCAATTACCTCCTAAATCACTTGCTTGATTTTACACTTTTACACTTACACTTCTACAGTCTAGTCTCCACATAGCATGCAGAATAGCTATTTTTAAAACATAGACTACATCATTCCTCTACCCAAAACCCTCCTACGGCTTCCCATTGTATTTAGAATAAAATACAATCTCTTTACTAAGGTCTGACTCTGTATGATCTGGCCTTCATGGACTTGTTATCCACTTCTTTTTGATGGAATATATTTTGCAATCTGAATAAACTTCCTGAAGTCTTTGAACTTCTCTTGTGATGTTATGTACTTTTTTCCAACCAAAGTATAACAGCTATGTACTTACTGGAAGAGAGTTAACTCATTAGCATTAAACACTAACATAATTACTACATTAAAATCCCATGCCATGTGAAGATGCAGAAATGAAAGCTGTCCCCTGCTTCCTTTCTTTTTCACAAGCTATGGAAACTTTCTAGACTACCCTGAGAATTCTTTTTTCTTTCAAGTGACAAAGAATGCCTGCTCAGAAGGTTTTTATTGTCTAGGTATTACCTATTCATCATTACAAGTGATAAGTTGCTGGCTGAGATTGATTGCCAATTTTTACAGAAGCTTTGGAATAATTAGTGATACCATTTAATTTTAAAATCTGTGATAAGCTAATGGCAAACATACATAGTGTATGGAAAGGAAAACCTGTTGCTTCCCAGAACCTGATTTCCTCATCATGGGAAATCAAATAGGTCAAATACAGCTCATCCATAAAAATTAAAAAAGAAACCCTTGTTTCTAGTGATAGTTCAGGTAAGTGCTTCAGCCAATTCTACTCACATGTTCTAAAAGAATTAATTTCTCCCTTACATATCTATGGGAGTAATGACTATCTAGTGACTTAAAAGACCATAAAATGGATATAATCCATTTTCTTTCCACTAAATATCCCACTGCAGTATCTATGATTTGACCTTCACATGTACAGACAATAATAAAACTAAAAATTTCTCAATTGACTGATTTCTCAGCTCAGTCATAGGAGTTGAAACAAGTTAGCTCTCAATTTCCAAAATAGTATTAAGAGAAACAGTCTTTTTTTCTGTGCTAATTAGGGCTGTGCATTTAGTTATCTAGAAACAGATTTGAAGTTGTGTCCTCTGCTAACCTTCTACTGATTAGATCTACATATTTTGAACTCTATTTGGAGCATAGATTACAGTTCTGTGACTCTGTCATTAAAATAAGTAGCCCCAAAGTAAAATGTAATCACAATGAACCAAGGAATTAGCATGAAATACTAACTTAGTAATTCATTCAAAGGACAAGTTAGCTTCCCAAGTGTTAGCTTCAAAGATTGCAGATAATAAACTAAAAACATAAGCAAATTGAAATAAAGTGAGTGAACATAACTCTTGAGGCTGATTTAGGTCATTGTACTCCTTCATATCTTTCCCAGTAGACAAAATGGAGGCTGAACTGCTGATATCTTAACCAGGCATATTAAGAATATTTTATGACCAATACAGTACTAGCACTGACCTAGTAGCATAGACCCAGCTTGCCAGAGTGAGGAAGTAGTGTCTTTGAGGGCCTTTTGGGGCAGGCATCAACCATTCACTTGCTGATTTTGGGGAAGTCTGGTGGATTCCGGTGGGGGAGACTCTAGAGCCAAGCCAGCAGGTTGAGAGTAGGCCCACTCAAGAGCTTGGATATAGGATCTTTACTCATCAGTAAGAAAAGAGCCATACAGTGCATACCAACTGAACATTATCTTTAAGACTGTCATAAGCTTTGGATAATTGAAAAAAGGAATTGGGGAAGAATGAACATATTGAGGCAGGAGATAGATGGGTTCCAAGCTACTCATTTAAAATACTCCTCTGTCCATACTTTGAGATAGAAATGACAGGAAAACCTTCTTCAATGAACAATCCAAAGAAATACAGGAAATAACAGAAGGGGAAAGACTAGAAATCTCTTCAAGAAAACTAGGGAAATCAAAGGAACACACCATGCAAAGATGGGCATAATAAAGGAGAGAAATGGTAAAGACCTAATAGAAGCAGAAGAGATCAAGAAGAGATGGCAAGAATACATAGAAGAACTATACAAGAAAGATCTTAATGACCTGGATAACCACAATGGTGTGGTCACTCACCTAGAGCCAGACATCCTGGAGTGTGAAGTCAAGTGGGCAGTAGGAAGCACTTCTGCCAATAAAGCTAGTGGAGGTGATGGGATTGCAGCAGAGCTATTTAAAATCCTAAAAGCTGATGCTATTAAAGTGCTACACTCAAAATGTCAGCAAATTTGGAAAACCCAGCAGTGGCCACAGGACTGGAAAAGGTCAATATTAATCCCAGTTCCCAAAAAGAGCATTGCTAAAGAATATTCAGACTACCAGACAATTACACCCACTTCCCATGCTAGTATGGTTATGCTCAAAATCCGTCAAGCTAGGCTTCAGCAGTACTTGAATCAAGGACTTTCATATGTACATGCTGGGTATAGAAAAGGCAGAAGAACCAGAGATCAAACTGCCAACAAATTCACAGGATCATAGAGAAGGTAAGGGTATTTCAGAAAAACATCTACTTCTGTTTCATTGACTATGCCAACGCCTTTGACTGTGTGGATCATAACAAACTGAAAAACTCTTAAAGAGATGTGAATACCAGATCATCTTTCCTATCTTCTGAGAAATTTGTATGTAGTCAAGAAGTAATGGTTAGAACCTCAAATCAGTCAGTCCTAAAGGAAATCAATCCTGAATATTCATTGGAAGGACTGATGCTGAAGCTCCAATACTTTGGCCACCTAATGTGAAGAGCCAACTCATTGGAAAAAACCCTGATGCTGGGAAAGATTGAAGGCAGGAGGAGAAGGGGGCAACAGAGAATGAGATGTTTGGATGACATCACCAACTGAAAGGACATGAATTTGAGCAAACTCTGGGAGATGGAGAAGGATAGGGGAGCCTGGTGTGCTGCAGTCCATGGAGTCACAAAGAGTCAGACACAACTTAGCGACTGAACAACAACAACAACAACACAACAGTATAGGTATCAAAATCTCTTTCTCACTTTAGACCCAAAGCCCTGAGGAATCTAAGACTTAGATTTAAACCTTGCCTTTTGGCTCACCATTTTCTTCCTAGGAATTAGAAAAATACTTGATGCATATTAAATACTTTTAGTGAACAAATGGAAAGGTTAGTTTGATTTTAAAATGTTACATACCATACAAGGCCAATTATTGTTTACTCACAATAAAGTATAAAGTTGTGCAAGTAAAAAAAGGAAAAGATACAGTAAAGCCCTACATACAAAACTTAATTGCAACCTTTCAAAGACTTAAACATGCATTCTCATGACCAATCATGTAAGTTAGTTCATGTGTCTGACATACATTGTCACGTGTGCAGCTTCTGCAAGTGGTTATGCTTTTGTATACTTTATTTTTTGGTTTGTTTTTTATGTATTATCTGGGTGAAAAGTATTGATATTATAAACCTGTTACAGTACAGTACTATATACCTGATTGTGTTAGTTGGGCACCTAGGCTAAATTGTTAGACTTACAAACAAATTGGACTTATGAATGCCCTCTTGGAATGGAGTCTTTTATATATAAGGGACTTACTATAATGATAAAAATATGTAACATTTATTGAGTTCCTACTATGTGATAATCACTATATTACAAATACATATGTCCTTATTTAATTTTCTGAAAACCCCATGAGATAAGCATAATTTTCACTGTCTTCATTTTGTAGATGAGGGAACAAAGGCTTAGAGTAATAAATTCCAAAAATCAAGAGCTAGTAAGCAGTAGACCAGAGTTTTAAGTCAGGTTTGTAAATTACCAAAGACTGAACTCTAATCTCCATACATTCAGTTTCCCTGTGTTTAATTCATTTTACATATAGCCCCTTCCTTTGGGGTGAATGAGTCAACAAATATTGCGTGGTTCTCTACTGGATTGGATTAAGTATGCATAAGAACCAAAGTAATGCACTGTAAGAGTGATAACAGGAAAAACTGCTGCAGACATGTTCTGATATCTAGTTGATGAGCAGATGGTGTACTTCTGAGAAATATCAGGATATATGAAAGAAAACATGTAGGCAACTGATGTTTATATGGGTGCAATTTTCTGGCTATAGCAGATGCCTATTGCTTCCTGAAATATGCCATATTCCACCCTAAGTACAGAAAAATACATATAGCTGACAAAGTTGAATAGATTGTGGCTTTGCATATCAGTAAATTATACTTACTAATCCTGTAAGGCATCATTTAACCAAGAACTCAGAAGCTGAAATTGATCTCTCAGGTACTATGGCACAATAGAAAGAACATAGACTTTGGAATCAAACAAGCCTGAGCTCATAATCCTGGGCTGTATAATCTTCAACACTGTTTTTAACTGTACAGAGCTCAAGTTTTTTATCACTAAAGTAATACAGTATTCATAACTTGTTGGTTCTGTATGATTCAAATAGGAATAAAATGTCTGACAAACAGTAGGCACTTAACAAATGCTAGCTAATTATCCAAATCAAATCAAAGTTTGGCATAGCTAGTATGAAGGTTAATTCTTTTTTGAAACTTTAAACTTTTTATTTTGTATTGGGATATAGTTCATTAACAATGTTGTGGCATTTTCAGGGAATAGTGAAGGGACTCATCCATACATATACATGTATCCATTCTTTCCCAAACCTCCCTCCATCCAGGCTGGCACATAACATTGAGTGGACTTCCATGTGCTATACAATATGTCTTTGTTGCTTATCAATTTTGAATTTTGAATATAGCAGTGTGTACATGACCTTCCCAAACTCCTTAACTATCCCTTCCCACATAAGTTTGTTTTCTAAGTCTATGAGTGTCTTTCTATTTTGAAAATAAGTTCTTTTTAAATTCCACATATAAGGGATGTCATTTGATATTTCTCCTTCTCTGTATGACTTACTTCACTCACTATTGACACTCTGTTGGTCCATCCATGTTGCTGCAAATGGCATTATTTTGTTCTTTTTAATGGCTGAGTAATATTCCATTGTGTATATATGTACCACATCTTCTTAATCCCTTCCTCTATCCATGGACATTCAGGTTGTTTCCATGTCTTGGCTATTGTAAACTGCTGCAATAAACACTGGGGTGCATGTGCCCTTTTGGATCATGTTTTCCTCTGGATATATGTGCAGGCATGGGATTGCAGGGTCATATGGTAGCTCTATTTTTAGTTTTTTAAGGAACCTCCATACTCTTCTCTATAGTAGCTATAACCAATCTACATTCCCACCAACAGTGCAGGAAAGTTTCCTTCTCTATATACCCTCTCTAGCAATTGCTGTTTGTGGATTTTTTGATGATAGTCATTCTGACCAGTGTGAAGTGATATCTCATTGTAGTTTTGATTTGCATTTCTCTAATAACTAGCAATGTTGAACATCTTTTCATTGTTCATCTGTATGTCCTCTTTGGAGAAATGTCTATTCAGGTCTTCTACCCCTTTTTTGAGTGGGCTATTTTGATGCTGTTAAGCATCATAAGTTGTTTGTGAATTTTGGAAACTAATACCTTACCTGTCATAGCATTTGCAGATATTTTCTCACAATCTGTGGGTTGCCTTTTTATGTTGTTCACTGTTTCCTTTGCTGTGCAAAAGCTTTTGAGTTTAAGTAGGTCTCATTTGTTTATTTTTTTATTTCCATTATTGTGGGAAATGGATTGAAAAAGATGTTGCTGTGATTTATGTCAGAGTGTCTGCCTTTGTTTTCCTCTAGGAGTTTTATAGTCTTTATAGTTTTAAAGACATTTAGGTCTTTAATCAACTTAATGTAGGAACTTGGAGGGTGTTTTATAGTGAGATTAACTTTTTCTTTTGGCCATGTGCCATGCAGGATCTTAGTTCCTCTTTCAGTTCAGTTCAGTTGCTCAGTCATGTCCAAATCTTTGTGACTCCATGGACTGCAGCAAGCCAGGCTTCCCTGTCCATCACCAACTCCCAGAGCTTACTCAAACTCATGTCCATCATATCAGTGATGCCATCCAACTATTCCATCCTCTGCCATCCCCTTCTCCCATCCTCAATCTTTCCCAGCATCAGGGTCTTTTCCAATGAGTCAGTTCTTCACATCAGGTGGTCAAGTATTGGAGTTTCAGCTTCAGCATCAGTCCTTCCAATGAATAGTCAGGACTAATTTCCTTTAGGATTAATCGGTTGGATCTTCTTGTAGTCCAAGAGACTCTCAAGAGTCTTCTCCAACACCACAAGTCAAAAGCATCAATTCTGGAGAGGGCAGTCCTAAGATGCCAGAGGAATAGGACAGGGAGACCACTTCCTCCCCCACAAATTCATCAAAAGATCATTTGAACTCTGAAAAAATTCCAAAAAACAACTTCTGAACGATGATGGCGGACACTAGGCACCCAGAAAGGTAGCCATTGTCTTCGAAAGGAGGTAGGACAAAATATAAAATATAAAAAGAGAGACCAAAGAGTTAGGGATGGAGACCCATCCCGGGGAGGGAGTTGTGAAAGAGGAGAAGTTTCCAAACACCAGGAAACCCTCTCACTAGTGGGTCTGTGGGGAGTTTTGGACTCTCAGAGAGCAACATAACCCGGAGGAAAATAAATAAATAAATAAAACCCACAGATTACGTGCCTAACCACAACTCCCAGCAGAGAAGTAGCCCAGACAAGGGCCACCAGCAAGTGGGAGCTGAAAAGGGAGGCATGGGCTGTATTGTTTAGCGTAAGGACCAGGCCTGAATGCCCTGAGGACAATCTGAGGGAGCTAATGTGAGATAGCAACCCAAACTGTGGGATAGCCAGAGAGAGAGAGAAAAAAAAAAAGAGAGAACTTCCCCGAGAAATGGAAAAAGCAAGAGAGTTCCAGAAAAACATCTATTTCTGCTTTATTGACTATGCCAAAGCCTTTGACTGTGTGGATCACAATAAACTGTGGAAAATTCTGAAAGAGATGGGAATCCCAGACCACCTGATTTGCCTCTTGAGAAATTTGTATGCAGGTCAGGAAGCAACTGGACATGGAACAACAGACTGGTTCCAAATAGGAAAAGGAGTATGTCAAGGTTGTATATTGTCACCCTGCTTATTTATTTATATGCAGAGTACATCATGAGAAACGCTGGACTGGAAGAAACACAAGCTGGAATCAAGATTGCCCGGAGAAATATCAATAACCTCAGATATGCAGATGACACCACCCTTATGGCAGAAAGTGAAGAGGAACTAAAAAGCCTCTTGATGAAAGTGAAAGAGGAGAGTGAAAAAGTTGGCTTAAAGCTCAACAGTTAGAAAACGAAAATCATGGCATCCGGTCCTATCACTTCATGGGAAATAGATGGGAAACAGTGGAAAGTGTCAGACTTTATTTTTCTGGGCTCCAAAATCACTGCAGATGGTGACTGCAGCCATAAAATTAAAAGACACTTACTCCTTGGAAGGAAAGTTATGACCAACCTGGATAGCATATTCAAAAGTAGAGACATTACTTTGCCAACAAAGGTTCGTCTAGTCAAGGCTATGGTTTTGCCTGTGGTCATGTATGGATGTGAGAGTTGGACTGTGAAGAAGGCTGAGCACCGTATGGATGTGAGAGTTGGACTGTGAAGAAGGTTGAGCACCGAAGAACTGATGCTTTTGAACTGTGGTGTTGGAGAAGACTCTTGAGAGTCCCTTGGACTGCAAGGAGATCCAACCAGTCCATTCTGAAGGAGATCAGCCCTGGGATTTCTTTGGAAGGAATGATGCTAAAGCTGAAACTCCAGTACTTTGGCCACCTCATGCGAAGAGTTGACTCATTGGAAAAGACTCTGATGC
>NW_011494939.1:2225290-2232226 GCF_000754665.1 Bison bison bison
TCAGGCTAAAGCTGAAACTCCAGTACTTTGGCCACCTCATGCGAAGAGTTGACTCATTGGAAAAGACTCTGATGCTGGGAGGGATTGGGGGCAGGAGGAAAAGGGGATGACAGAGGATGAGATGGCTGAATGGCATCACTGACTTGATGGATGTGAGTCTGAGTGAACTGTGGGAGTTGGTGATGGACAGGGAGGCCTGGCGTGTTGCGATTCATGGGTTGCAAAGAGTCGGACACGATTGAGCGACTGAAATGAACTGAACTGATTAGCTCTATAAGATCCATGGTCATGTCTGTTTTCTTCACCACAATATAAGAAGCCGAAACTGTATCTAGGAAATTGTAAGTATTTGGTATATATTTGTATATATTTGTGGACTGAATGAACAAAATGAATTGTTTACGGTCATTAATTGTTTTAACTCTTGTTTTTTAATTATAAAGAACTTTTCACTTAGTTTCAACATAATCAATTCACTTTGTTAATGGCTGTTTACTGCTTGTAATAATGTTATGTTCATGCTAACAATATTTGGGGTCTATAATTTTAAACTGACAGGTCTTAAGAATGAAATGTGGCTCTGTCGACTAAAAAAAAGATGTACAACTTGAGAGTTGTGAATTAAGTTTTATTTGGGGCAAAATAAGGACTGCAGCCTGACGGCAGGGGCAGCATCTCAGATAGCTCTGAGAGACTGCTCCAAATGTGCACTGGGAGAAAGTCAATATATAAGGTTTTGGTGAACGGGGAGTTCAATGCCATGAAGCACTCATTTTACAAAAGGTTTCTGTTAGTCATGAGGATCTGATGTCACTGTGAAGGGATTTAGTGCTTCTCTAGATATGAGGGGCTTCCGTGGTGGCTCAGAGGTTAAAGCATCTGCCTGCAATGCGGGAGACCCAGGTTCGATCCCTGGGTTGGGAAGATCCCCTGGAGAAGGAAATGGCAACCCACTCCTGTATTCTTGCCTGGAGAATCCCATGGACGGAGGAGCTTGGTGGGCTACAGTCCAAGGGGACTCAAAGAGTCGACAGGACTGAGTGACTTAACTTTCACTTTCACTTTAGATATGAAGAGATGCAAGGATTGAGATCATAAAATCTGTTCCTAAAAACATCCAACTATCTAAAGACCTGTCCCACCAGATTCCCTGGAGCACAGAGTGCCTCACTCCATCGTGAACTGCCTCAGGGATTGTTGAAGGTCAATAGCTATAGCAGCATGGGGTTCAATCTAATAGAGGCAGATGGCAAATGCCTTTGTTGTTCAGTCATTGGCAATGCTCTTGGTAAGTGCCAATTTGTAGTTGACAGCTCTAACATGAATCATTCACACTTCTATTGTTAAAATGTGAAAGTGAAAGTGAAGTCACTCAGCCATGTCCAACTCTTTGTGACCCCATGGACTGTAGCCTATCAGGCTCCTCAGTTCAAGGGATTATCCAGGCAAGAGTACTGGAGTGGGTTGCGAAATTCACTCCTGAGGGCACAGGGTGAAGGATAGAGGAGGGAAGGTTAACAAGAACTATTATTATGTTACAAGTTTTATTCCAAAGGAAAAGGGTCAAAAGTTTTGAAAACTTTGTATTTGCAAGAAATGTACTCTGTGGATAATAGGGCCATATCTCTTTTAGTTGACACTCTTTGGTTCAGGAATATTTAATTTCTTGATATTCTTGCTTCTTTAGCTCAAGGCTAGACTTTCAGAACAGTTCTGCTAAGCCTCACCTCAGTTCCACTTGGGGTAATACAACTTTTACTAGCTTGTTTCCAAGACAAGATGCGAAAAGGAAGGAGTTCTCCCAACTCACAATGATGCTTCCAAGTCATTAGCCCTCTGTGTACTTTGTTTTTATAAATACACAGGTAAAAACAGAACTCCAGGGATTTCCATGATAGTGCCAACATCAAGGTCTTAAAATCCAGGCCTAATGTGAGAGATAAGACTTCCTTGGAAAATAAATAGGACCACTGTATCTGTACTCAATAGCTTCAGATACAGTTTTGGTCTATTTAAGAAAGATCCAATTCTTACGACTCTTATTTTAAACAGTTTTACTAAGGGCAGCATTAAAGGTAATTTAGGTAATTTAAACAAAGCAAGGAAAAAGAATGCTAATTACTTTAGGGAAATGTGTAAATTTCCTATTCATTGAATGCTCAACGGTTATTTGTTCTAATTGCTCTTTAGTGAGTATTTATTGTGCACTCTGGCAAGCTGCTCATTAGAATTGCTGATTCAAAGATAAGAGGAAAACTGCAAAACTACCAATGAGTTCACTGTATCCTGAAATCCTTTAAGTCCTTAACTCTTATGGCAGCACAAAGTTATCAGGAATCTAAAGACCCAGTTCTGCCAATCCCAACCTGAAACTCTGATATGTACTCAGAACTTAACTTGCAAGTTTTACACAGATTGACCCAGCTTGCAAAGTTGAAAATGGTGGCTAAATAGTTTCTGACACTACAAGTCCTTGAAAAGAGGTAATCTTCGCAAGCTGTGATGTTAGTTATGTCAGGAAAAAAAAAAAAAAACGTAAGGAAAGAAAACTTTTTAAAATAAATGTGGAAGTGCTCCTAGAGAGAGAGCTGCTGCTTAGATTTAAACTGTCCTTTTTTACTTTCTTTCTTCTTTTTTTGAGAAAAAACACTCTAGTACTGGAGAAAAAACACTCTAGTACTGGAAAAAAAAAAAAAAAATGTTTTGGCCTAACTCACACAAGTTAACAAGAGGCCCCCTTTCCATCTCTTCAGATTCTCCTGTTCTTCCAATTGCAGCAGAAGTCATTCCCCTTCCAAATTCTGCCTGAGTAAGCTTCCAAAAGCTTCAGCCTGTATCGATTTCCTTTTTCACTAAAGCATCATTGTCTCTGCTGCTCATTATATTTCCTGTTTCTTGGTTGCTTTACTGCTATTGAACTGTTCCTATTCTCCATTATCAGAGTATAAACTCCAGGAGAGCTCGAAGAGTGCTTTATCTCCTTTCAGACTAGGAGAGGATGTTATGAGGAACTACTGGTAGGGTGTTGTGACAGCACTAACACAGACTGGGGGCTTTGGAAAGACTGTCCAGAGGAGATACCCCAATGCAACATTCCCTCATTTCCTAGGCCTCTGCTTAACCTAATGATCCAGCCGGAGCTCTGGTTTTATCTTCCTTCTGACTATATTTACCTCTCTTTTTGAAAGCACATCCACTTTATACTCAACCTTTTTGGTTCTGCTTCAGCTTTAAGTCTTTATTCATTTCTTTTTCATAGAGGCTGAAAAGGCTGAGCTAGAAACAAGCTTGCTTCAGGTTTAATTAGGTACTCTGATTTATTTTTATTTTTCTCTCATACCTCTGTATTATGTATGCTGTGGTGCTACTGCATGTGGATAGGTTCCAGGTCACTAGCTGGCAAACCTGTACTCCAGTTCCAAAGTGGTAATTCACTTGAAGACTTCACTGTCTGTTGAGCAAGCATGTTATTTGTGTCAGAACAGAAGATAAAGAACATTGCAGCAGATTTTCCACTCCTGAATTTTTGTGTTCTGCAAGTAAGTGGTAGTATTATATCCACTCTATGAGTAGGTGTCTGAGGACAGAGAAAGTTTATGTATTTAAAAAGCATAAGAATAAACTCAGAAGTTCTTTTTCTAGGTTATAAAGGCGCTTTTTCCTTCAAAAACATATTTGTATAACGTTCATAGCAGCATTATTTAAAAGAGCCAAAATGTGGATGCAATCCAAATATCCATCAACAAATGAATGGTTAAACAAAATGTGGCATATACATATAGTGAAATATTGGAAGAAATGAAAGTCACTAAGTCATTTCCGACTCTTTGCAATCCCATGGACTACAGTCCATGGAATTCTCCAGGCCAGGACACTGGAGTAGTTAGCCTTTCCCTTTTCCAGGGGATCTTCCCAACCCAGGAATCTAACTCAGGTCTCCCGCATTGTAGGTAGATTCTTTACCAGCTGAGCCATAACGAAAACCCAGTGAAATATTATTCAGCCTTAAAAAGAAAAGAAATTCTGGTACATGCTACAGTGCCAGGGTCCAGGCTCAGCAGAGTCCAGGGATACCCTCAGGATGAACAGCATCAGTGAAAGATGACACGGGAAGAACAAGCTTAGGTGAAGCAGGGTCTGCAGCTTTATTTTCAAAAGGAGCTTTTATACCCTGAGTTACACATTCCCAGAAGTGAAAGATGCAGAGTCATGCAGAAAGTACTAAATACAGTTACATTCTTATGGAGCAAAAGTGTAGTGGGTTACAACAAAGAAAGAACTTATTAACTCAAAGGTCTTATGTTGCTAATGCCAAGGCTATTACTTGTTTTTTCTACATTCCAGCTATATCAACTAATGCACTCCCAGGCACACAATGGGTAAGGGATAAGGAAACTTGGCAGCAAGCATTGGCTCAACAATGAAACCCTTCACCAGTACTATTCTAATAATTTTTCACCCCTCAAAGGGCTCCTATGCCCATTAGGACTTTTAGGATGCTTAGGCTTCCCGTGCCTTTCACTGCTGGGAAGTTGTGAACAATCGTGTGTGTTAGTTGCAAGAGTATGGATAAACCTGCCAAGCAAGCTAGAATGCCAACAGGAGTTTGAATTGAAATACTCCTTTCATGACCGGGAGACTTATTAACTAGAGCCCTAAGTTGATTTTCTTCAGGGAAAGGTGGTCGGGGATAGCCCCTGTTAATGTCAGAAGAGTTGGTGAAAGGCATAATATAGTAAACAGTAGACAGACAGATTTTGGTTTCGGGGTAGATGCTCGAGCAGGTCCAGGGGAGTCCCTTGAGTCCTGATCCGCCATGCTTGTCAGGTCTCCTCCACATGACCTTGTCATGGATGGGATCTCCTGTGCTGGCTCCTGGAACTACAACATAGATGAATCTTCAAGATACTATACCAAGCAAAAATAAGCCATTCACAAAAGGACAAATATTGTATTATTCCACTTATATGTGGTACCTAGAGTAGTCAAATTCATAGAGAAAGAAAGTAGAATGGTGGTTGCCAAGGGGTAGGGGGAGCACGAATGGGGTGTTAGTATTAATATTAATGGGTACATAGTTTTGGTTGGGAAATACGAAAAAGTTTCCAATATGGAAGGTGAAGGTAACTGCACAATAGTATGAATGTACCTAATGCCACAGAACTGTACACTTAAAAACGGTTAAAATGGTAAATTTTATATTATGCATATATTGTGCTTGTGCTTAATCGCTCACTTGTGTCTGACCCTTTGTGACCCCATGGACTGTAGCCCACCAGGCTCCTCTGTCCATGGGGATTCTCCAGGCAAGAATACTGAAGTGGGTTGCCCCGCCCTCCTCCAGGTGATCTTCCCAGCCCAAGTCTCCTGCATTGCAGGAAGATTCTTTGCCATCTGAGCCACCAGGGAAGCCTTTTGGAATACTATTTCTCTCTTCCTTGAAAGTAACAAAACAATGAAAGGAACTAAAAATGGGATTCTGCCCATTTCTTCACTGGGTTAACCCCAGTCTAGTGGTTTCAATAATGAGTTATACAAATAAGACTAACCTGACTGTTTTCTTGTTAAGGTGTTTAAAAAAAAAAAAAAAGATATCTAAGGGAAATACATATTTTAAAACCATTTAAAAACTTTTCTTTAAATCACTTATCCTTCACATACCAGGTAGATTTTATTTATTCTGCCCCTAGATATTTCCCATACCTGAAATTCAATGTATAGGGACATAAAAATTGTATTCTACAATAGAAAATAGGAATTAATATGCACAGGTAACTTAGGAAAGGGAACACATTTTCTTAAATCAATTAAGCCAGTATTGCTGACAGTATGATCTTACAGCTCCTTGCATTACAACTAGAGAACCTATTAAAATTCTTATTGTAGATGTACTGAATCAGCATCTTTGGGACTGGTGACTTCTAACCTGCATTTTCAATTAGCTCCTCTAAGTTAAATTAATGTACACTGAAGTCTGAAAACCATTAAACTAAAACAAAAGTAAATAATACCAATATAAGGAGTATATCTCCTTAGACAAGCAGGTGTGAATCTGATCAGAGGGTAGAAATATGAGGCTCTGAATACTGAAATCAAAATTACGATATCTTTATCTATACTCACTGATTCTTCAACTATGATAGACAACATTAGAATCATGTCACAGTTCAGTTCAGTTCTGTCCAGTCGCTCAGTCATGTCCGACTCTTTGCAACCCCATGAATCACAGCACGTCAGGCTTCCCTGTCCATCACAAACTCCCGGAGTTCACTCAGACTCATGTCCATTGAGTCAGTGATGCCATCCAGCCATCTCATCCTCTGTCATCCCCTTCTCCTCCTGCCCCCAATCTCTCCCAGCATCAGTCTTCTCATAAGTCAGCTCTTCCCATGAGGTGGCGAAAGTACTGGAGTATCAGCTTCAGCATCATTCCCTCCAAAGAAATCCCAGAGCTGATCTCCTTCAGAATGGACTGGTTGGATCTCCTTGCAGTCCAAGGGACTCTCAAGAGTCTTCTCCAACACCACAGTTCAAAAACATCAATTCTTCAGTGCTCAGCCTTCTTCACAGTCCAACTCTCACATCCATACATGACTACAGGAAAAACCATAGCCTTGACTAGACATACCTTTGTTGGCAAAGTAATGTCTCTGCTTTTGAATATGCTGTCTAGGTTGGTCATAACTTTCCTTCCAAGGAGTAAGCGTCTTTTAATTTCATGGCCGCAGTCACCATCTGCAGTGATTTTGGAGCCCCCCAAAATAAAGTCTGACACTGTTTCCACTGTTTCCCCATCTATTTCCCATGAAGTGATGGGACCAGATGCCATGATCTTTGTTTTCTGACTGTTGAGCTTTAAGCCAACTTTTTCACTCTCCACTTTCACTTTCATCAAGAGGCTTTTGAGTTCCTCTTCACTTTCTGCCATAAGGGTGG
>NW_011494939.1:2232326-2233500 GCF_000754665.1 Bison bison bison
GTCACCATCTGCAGTGATTTTGGAGCCCCCCAAAATAAAGTCTGACACTGTTTCCACTGTTTCCCCATCTATTTCCCATGAAGTGATGGGACCAGATGCCATGATCTTTGTTTTCTGACTGTTGAGCTTTAAGCCAACTTTTTCACTCTCCACTTTCACTTTCATCAAGAGGCTTTTGAGTTCCTCTTCACTTTCTGCCATAAGGGTGGTTTCATCTGCATATCTGAGGTTATTGATATTTCTCCCAGCAATCTTGACTCCAGCTTGTGTTTCTTCCAGCCCAGCGTTTCTCATGATGTACTCTGCATATAAGTTAAATAAGCAGAGTGACAATATACAGCCTTGATGTACTCCTTTTCCTATTTGGAACCAGTCTGTTGTTCCTTGTTCAGTTCTAACTGTTGCTTCCTGACCTGCATACAGATTTCTCAAGAGGCAGGTCAGGTGGTCTGGTATTCCCATCTCTTTCAGAATTTTCCACAGTATATTGTGATCCACACAGTCAAAGGCTTTGGCATAGTCAATAAAGCAAAAATAGATGTTTTTCTGGAACTCTCTTGCTTTTTCCATGATCCAGCGGATGTTGGCAATTTGATCTCTGGTTCCTCTGTCTTTTCTAAAACCAGCTTGAACATCAGGAAGTTCACGGTTCACGTATTGCTGAAGCCTGACTTGGAGAATTTTGAGCATTACTTTACTAGCATGTGAGATGAGTGCAATTGTGCGGTAATTTGAGCATTCTTTGGCATTACGTTTCTTTGGGATTAGAATGAAAGCTGACGTTTTCCAGTCCTGTGGCCACTGCTGAGTTTTCCAAATTTGCTGGCATATTGAGTGCATCGCTTTCACAGCATCATCTTTCAGGATTTGAAATAGCTCAACTGGAATTCCATCACCTCCACTAGCTTTGTTCATAGTGATGCTTTCTAAGGCCCACTTGACTTCACATTTCAGGATGTCTGGCTCTAGGTGAGTGATCACACCATCGTGATTATCTTGGTTGTGAAGATCTTTTTTGTACAATTCTTCTGTGTATTCTTGCCACCTCTTCTTAATATCTTCTGCTTCTCTTAGGTCCATACCATTTCTGTCCTTTATTGAGCCCATCTTTGCATGAAATGTTCCCTTGGTATCTCTAATTTTCTTGAAGAGATCTCTAGTCTTTCCCATTCTG
>NW_011494939.1:2233600-2234966 GCF_000754665.1 Bison bison bison
GCTATTCTTTGGAACTCTGCATTCAGATGCTTATATCTTTCCTTTTCTCCTTTGCTTTTCACTTCTCTTCTTTTCACAGCTGTTTGTAAGGCCTCCCCAGACAGCCATTTTGCTTTTTTGCATTTCTTTTCCATGGGGATGGTCTTGATCCCTGTCTCCTGTACAATGTCACGAACCTCAGTCCATAGTTCATCAGGCACTCTATCTATCAGATCTAGGCCCTTAAATCTATTTCTCACTTCCACTGTATAATCATAAGGGATTTGATTTAGGTCATACCTGAATGGTCTAGTGGTTTTCCCTACTTTCTTCTCTTTCAGTCTGAATTTGGCAATAAGGAGTTCATGATCTGAGCCACAGTCAGCTCCTGGTCTTGTTTTTGCTGACTGTATAGAGCTTCTCCATCTTTGGCTGCAAAGAATATAATCAATCCGATTTCGGTGTTGACCATCTGGTGATCTCCATGTATAGAGTCTTCTCTTGTGTTGTTGCAAGAGGATGTTTTCTATGACCAGTGCATTTTCTTGGCAAAACTCTATTAGTATTTGCTGTGCTTCATTCCGTATTCCAAGGCCAAATTTGCCTGTTACTCCAGGTGTTTCTTGACTTACTACTTTTGCATTCCAGTCCCCTAAAATGAATAGGACATCTTTTTTGGGTGTTAGTTCTGAAAGGTCTTGTAGGTCTTCATAGAACCGTTCAACTTCAGCTTCTTCAGTGTTACTGGTTGGGACATAGACTTGGATTACTGTGATATTGAATGCTTTGCCTTGGAAATGAACAGAGATCATTCTGTCGTTTTTGAGATTGCATCCAAGTACTGCATTTTGGACTCTTTTGTTGACCGTGATAGCTACTCCATTTCTTCTGAGGGATTCCTGCCTGCAGTAGTAGATATAATGGTCATCAGAGTTAAATTCACTCATTCCAGTCCATTTTAGTTCACTAATTCCTAGAATGTCGACATTCACTCTTGCCATCTCTTGTCTGACCACTTCCAATTTGCCTTGATTCATGGACCTGACATTCCAGGTTCCTATGCAATATTGCTCTTTACAGCATCGGACCTTGCTTCTATCACCAGTCACATCCACAGCTGGGTATTGTTTTTGCTTTGGCTCCATCCCTTCATTCTTTCTGGAGTTATTTCTCTACTGATCTCCAGAAGCATATTGGGCACCTACTGACCTGGGGAGTTCCTCTTTCAGTATCCTATCATTTTGCCTTTTCATACTGTTCATGGGGTTCTCAAGGCAAGAAGACTGAAGTGGTTTGCCATTCCCTTCTCCAGTGGACCACATTCTGTCAGATCTCTCCACCATGACCCACCCGTCTTGGGTTGCCCCATGGGCATGGCTTAGTTTCA
>NW_011494939.1:2235066-2238965 GCF_000754665.1 Bison bison bison
CCCTCTGATGCCCTCTTGCAACACCTACCATCTTACTTGGGTTTCTCTTACCTTGGGCTTGGGGTATCTCTTCACAGTTGCTCCAGCAAAGCGCAGCCGCTGCTCCTTACCTTGGACGAGGGGTATCTCCTCACCGCCTCCCTTCCTGACCTTCAACGTAGGATAGCTTCTCTAGGCCCTCTTGTGCCCTCGTAGCCACCGCTCCTTGGACGTGGGGTTGGTCCTCCTGGCCACCGCCCCTGGTCTCGTGCATAGGGGCATGGGGTAGCTCCTCCAGGCCACCGCACCGCCGCCCCTGACCTCGGACGCGGGGTAGTCCTCCCGGCCGCTGCTCCTGAAAAAAAAAAAAAAAAAAAAAAAAACCCCGACTTGAGTAGCTCTTCTCGGCCGTTCCTGCACCGCCGTAGCCTGGCACTCTCGGCCGCTGCCCCTGACCTCGGACGTGGGGTAACTCCTCTTGGCTGCCGCCCTTCGGGCATGGGGTCCTCCCACCTTCTGCTCCTGACCTTGGACATGGGGTAGCTCCTCTCTGCTGCACTTCGTGCGCCCTTCGCAGCCACTGCCACGCTTCGTGCGCCGGTCGCAGCCGCGAAGCAAACACTTTCATAGGGAGTTACAAGGAAGGGAACAGTTTGTTTTTGTGAAGTGTTTTATAGAACTTAAAAGAAAAGCCTAGTGTGTCATGTGTGTAAAAATAAATAAAACAGAAACCACAACTAAGAGTCAGGATGCCAGAAAGGGGAGCTCTCACATGCCATGACAATAGAGCCCAAGAGAAAGATGACTCTCATCTTGCCTGGCAAGAGGTCAGCAAATGAGTTCTGTCACAGCTCAATTAAAAGCCACTATACTTTGAACTTTCAATTCCTCTGATGGACTCACTGTTTTCTACAGCCCTCCCAACTTCAATGATCCCCTCTTTGAGAAGGTTATCTCTTTGTTGTGCAGGGATTTGCACTGTGGTTCCCCATGGTTGTAGATCCAAAATTGCAATTCTTTGTTGATCCCAAATAAACCCATTTTGCTGAAAAAATATCTGGCAGTCTATTTGGGCACAGTCCCTTGGCATTTCCATCTTTGATCAGTCAGTCCAAACTCAGATATAACTTTGCATTATTATACAGTGCGTATATTTAATTTGAATTTCTAAGTAACTTCTAACCAGGGCCACCCAAGATATTTATGCTTTTCTTCCCTGAAGACTTTTGTCTTATGTCTTTGAGAATGTAGAGTGTCTTCCTATGGACCAAAAAAAAAAAAAAAAATGCTATATATGTAGAAAGTGTCGAAAGAATTAAAAGAATGCATAAAATGATTTTTGTCTCTCTAGGAACTATACTTCTGTCAAAAAATAAAAAGGAGAAGAGGAAAGGCTAAAAATTGAAAGCAACAAAAAATTAGTTTAAAATATTGTTAGTAATGCAAAAGGCTTGGTATTTACAAAGTCTTTTCCACAGTCCCAATATATATCCTATAAAAAGGATTTCATAACACTATGATTCTAATATGTTTCATAGTCAGTGTGGCTTGAGTGATACGGTTCTCTCCTCTTCCACTTCTCTAATGTATATACTATGCTTTCATCCTGTCTTTTCTGCCTGTATGTCTATATTTAACTCTTTACGTCCAAATAAAGAACGCTAATTCTTATTGGAACTAACAAGAACAGTTCCTTTTTCAAAAAAAATCTAGTTTCATAGATAAACTATAAAATGATATCTGTTAGCACTTTCGGAGAAGGCAATGGCACCCTACTCCACTACTCTTGCCTGGAAAATCCCATGGATGGAGGAGCCTGGTAGGCTGCAGTCCATGGGGTCGCGAAGAGTCGGACACGACTGAGCGACTTCACTTTCACTTTTCACTTTCCTGCATTGGAGAAGGAAATGGCAACCCACTCCAGTGTTCTTGCCTGGAGAATCCCAGGGATGGGGGAGCCTGGTGGCTGCCGTCTATGGGGTCACACAGAGTCGGACACGACTGAAGTGACTTAGCAGCAGCAGCAGCACTTTTTTAAGTACTGTGAATAAATCTCTTTGGAGCAATTATCTAGGAAATGGTCATTATCAATCCCCACCCCAGCCCTGGATGTTTCACACCCATGCCATACTCTGGGTTCAGAAAGAAGCAGCTGCCTGAGAAGTATGGGAGTACATTCATCTGTAGCACCAGATGGAATGAATGGATACAAGAAAATCCATGAGGGAAAAAGAGCGTTCTGGTCTTCCTGGCTGAATGGCTAGGAGAGGCTAGGGAGAGGTGGAAGAGTACAACTTGAATCAGAGGTTTCAAGCTGGGTGATAAAGAAAATCATGACACCACCAGCAGAAATAGAAAAAATAAGAATTGGTTTTGAGAGAAAAGTATTGCATTTCACTTGAGACAGAATCTTAAAACTGATGACTGGGTATTCAAATAGAAATGTAAGCAGAAAACTGCTGATACAATAATACAGCTAAAGAGAGGGGCAGACCCAGAGAGGGTGATTTATCATTTTCATTTATGCAGTGATTATGACATTAAATGGATGAAACATCTCAAGAGAAGGAATAAAGAAACACAAGCAAAGCACATGGATGGAACTTTAAAGTATGAAGAAGAAGAGAAGCCAGTGAAAGGGACAAAAGAATAGTAAACAAGGACTGGAAAAGAATTTTAGTGACTCAGAGTTATAGAGATCAAAGAAGGAAGAAAAGCAAGAAAGTGGGGATCTCAGTTTTGTGATACACAAGAAAAAGGACCAATGACCATAGAAAGATAATATGCACATATATAATTTAAAGTCTTCTAGTAGCCACATTTTTAAAAAGTAAAAAGAAATAAATGAAATTATTTTAAGAATATATTATTTATCCCAATTTCAAAAGTAAATTAAAAAATGTCAATACATGGTATAAAAATTATTGAGAATTTAACATTCTTCTTATCTTTTGCCATCTTTTAAATTTATTGTGTATTTTACACTTGCAACACATCTCAATTTGGTTGCTATATTTCAAGTGCTTAATAGCCATACATGAATACTGGCTTCCTTACTGGACAACTCAGGGTCAGAGAATGTAAATATGCCCCAGGCTACACAGTAAAGACAGGAATAGGTTATGGAAGCCAGTAACCAAAGTGCAAGTGGAAATAAGATAACCTAAATGGATTATCTGAACCTCAGATAAAAAGTGGGATGAGAGTGGCAGTTAAAGGTCCTCGAAATGACATTGGGGAGTAAGGAGCATATCTCTGTCATGTCTAATACACTAGGAGGAAAATAAGAAATGAGGATGAGGCCACTGTGAAAGGGTCAGGGGAAGGTAGTCCTATTGGAAGAGTTATATTTGAGTCATGTTGAAGGAAATATTTGATTATGAGGAGCAGTGTTGCTGCTAAGTTGCTCAGTCCTGTCCGACTCTGTGCGACCCCATAGATGGCAGCCCAGAAGGTTCCTCCGTCCCTGGGACTCTCCAGGCAAGAATACTGGAGTGGGTTGCCATTTCCTTCTCCAATGAGGAACAGTAGTATGGAAATAAAGATCAACCAAATTAAAACTAGCAAAGGCTATTTATGCAGAACTTGCTATAAAGAGGAGTTAGCCACTATCACTTGCATTTTGGCAGAAACTCAAAGCAGGCAAAGGAGTGGGGAAAACTTTGTAGTGGAAAAAAGGAAAGGTTTCAGGTATTCCTTGAATGGAGGCTGTTAGTGTGGAGAAGTTGCAGACTGGCTAACTAGAAATGGGACATCCTATGCAATTAGTTGCTGCTGCTGCTGCTAAGTCGCTTCAGTCGTGTCCGACTCTGTGTGACCCCAAAGACAGCAGCCCACCAGACTCCCCTGTCCCTGGGATTCTCCAGGCAAGAATACTGGAGTGGGTTGCCATTTCCTTCTCCAATGCATGAAAGTGAAAA
>NW_011494939.1:2239524-2240087 GCF_000754665.1 Bison bison bison
GGAATCAAGATTGCCAGGAGAAATATCAATAACCTCACAGATGCAGATGACACCACCCTTATGGCAGAAAGTGAAGAGGAACTCAAAAGCCTCTTGATGAAAGTGAAAGTGGAGAGTGAAAAATTGGTTTAAATCAACATTCAGAAAACGAAGATCATGGCATCTTGTCCCATCACTTCATGGGAAATAGATTGGGAAGCAGTGGAAACAGTGTCAGACTTTATTTTTCTGGGCTCCAAAATCACTGCAGATGGTGACTGCAGCCATGAAATTAAAAGATGCTTACTCCTTGGAAGGAAAGTTATGACCAACCTAGATAGCATATTCAAAAGCAGAGACATTACTTTGCCAACAAAGGTCTGTCTAGTCAAGGCTATGGTTTTTCCTGTGGTCATGTATGGATGTAAGAGTTGGACTGTGAAGAAGACTGAGTGCCCAAGAATTGATGCTTTTGAACCATGGTGTTGGAGACGACTCTTGAGAGTCCCTTGGACTGCAAGGGGATCCAACCAGTCCATTCTGAAGCAGATCAGCCCTGGGATTTCTTTGGAGGGAATGATGCT
>NW_011494939.1:2240187-2259609 GCF_000754665.1 Bison bison bison
GGATGAGATGGCTGGATGGCATCACTGACTCAATGGACGTGAGTCTGAGTGAACTCCGGGAGTTGGTGATGGACAGGGAGGCCTGGCGTGCTGTGATTCATGGGATTGCAAAGAGTCGGACACGACTGAGCGACTGAACTGAACTGAACTGAGGCATTTGGAGCAAATTGTAATAGAGTTATTATTTGTTTTTTTTGTTTTTTTTTTAATTGTTTCTAGAGGTAGACCCTTGACTTCCTACCAGTCAGATTTATAGCAAGCTGGATTCCTCAGCTGCTTACTATAAGCAATGAGTCAGTTTCCTGGGCAAGTTGCTGCAAATTCTGGTCCAGAGTTCTATTCATATATATGGTCTGGCCATTATCCATTTGTATATTTTGTCTCTCACTAGCCTTGCTTCTGTTATTCATTGTAAAACTGTACTTTTGAATTTAGTGTAGCTCAGGAATGTCACATGTTAGATGTCAAAAGACCTGAGTCATTATCTCCATTCTTTCACAATTAGTAGTGTAACCGTAAACTCATCATTAAACTTTTCTGTACTTCAAATTTTCTCATCCACAACTGAAGAGAAATCAAGTTTTCAGCTGCAACAAATACAAAGAGAAGACAGAAAGAAAAAAATGAAGGAAGATGGCAACCACAGAACAGAGAAAACTAACAATGCTTCCATATAAATAAAATGTAATTAGACAATAAATTATAGACACAAAAATGTTAAAACTCAATCTAGAAGTGAACAAGGAAAAGAGAAATATGAAGTCATAGTTAACCAAACAATGGGAGAAATTAGAAAAAAATGTATGTCAACAATTAAGACTAAATTACAAAATGTCTACGTACCAACACAGGCAATAGGTGAGAATCAAACAATGTCATTTGAAAGTCATAATCTAAACAAAGGCCTAAGTAAGAAAAACTGGCACTGAAGGGCATTATATAAAGAAAATTATTAGAATTAGTATAAAATAAAATACACTGGAATAAAATTACAAACCTTTCTAAAGCAATATAAAAAAGGACAAAGGAAACATAATAAATGTGAATGACAAACACCAAAAATTATCAATAATATTAACTAGTTCAAACTCATGTATTACAATACAACCCCCCTCTATACCATATATAAGAGAAATCCCTAAAACAAAATTATTCAGAAAGTTTAAATATAAAGAGATGGACAAAGGTATACCAAAATAAAAGCAAACAAAAAGAAGGAAGTAGTGATCTTAATCCCTGACAAACTAGAATTCAGTACCTTAAGCATTAAAATAAATGACATGCATTAGCATAAGAATATGAATATATACTAGTTTTGAATACTTATGTGCTATTACCTCATAAAGCAAAAACTACAAGAAATATAGGGGCTTCCCTGGTGGCTCAGACAGTAAAGAATCTGCCTGCAATGCAGGAGACCAGGATTCAATCCTTGGATCTGGAAGATCCCCTGGAGAAGGGAATGGCTACCCACTCCAGTATTCTTGCCTGGAGAAGTCCATGGACAGAGGAGCCTGGCAGGCTACAGTCCATGGGGTCGCAGAGTCAGACACAATTGAGCAACACAAGAATGTAAGGAAAAATAGCCAGAAACACACAGTAATGTACAATTTTAATATTCTACTCTCAATCCAAGACACTTGACAAAAAATAAAGATATAGAAATCCTAGACAACATAGGCAATAAAGTAAATTATATGAATATATATCAAACTTTGCATTCCAAATATATCTTCAAGATCCCATAAACATTCATGAAGACAGTCAATATATTATGGTTCAAAGAAAATCTCAATGAGCATAACAAAGTAGAAATGATACAAAAATAATTCTCTCATATTAAAAACACAGAAATCAATAACAAAATTAAAACATAAATAGACCTTTCCATATAAAGTTAAGTAATGATTAAACAACTCAAGGCAAAGGGGAACTGAAATTTCAGAATTATTTATATATAAAAATAATGGAATTGAAGTAGTATTTATCAGTACCAGTGAGATACAATCAAAGTGAAGATCAGAGAAAAAAATCATAGTATAATAAAAAAATCTGTATAATCAATGGCTATACAGAAAAAAATGAAAGGATGGCAATAAATAAATATCCGTTTGAATTGACAGACATTTCTTGTTCTTAAATAGGACTTATTTAATACAGAGATGTCAATTCTTCACCAGTATATAAAATTTCACTTGGGAGTAATTAAAAATAAACAGAAAATGAAAAAAGGCAATATTAAAAATAATGGCAAATGAGTTATAAATATAAAAAAGAATAAATTAAAATGTTCAGTTTTGGAAAATATTAGCAAAATAAGAATCAGCTAGCTAATTAATCAAGCAAAAAAGGAACACAAATCTACAAAAGTAACCATTAAACAGGAACTTTAAAAAAAATCATAAGACATTGCATGGTACAACTCTGCTAATAAATTGTAAAACCTAGATGAAATATATACCTTCAGAATATTAACCCTAGTGTATATAAAATGTCCAACAAACTAATTTTCATAAAAGAAATAAATATACTTTTTCACAACAGTAGCCCACAGAAAGCTCAAGGCCAAAATGGTTTCACAAGGAAATTCTAGCAAACATCCAAAAACCTGCCTATCCTCCTCCTAAATACTTCTTTAATTATGATCCATGCCCAGTACCATTCATTGCCTGAGCTCAGAGCTTCATAATCTTTTGCCTGGATAGTCCATTCTTTTTCCTCTATTTTTTCCCTATAATCTGATGCTGGAGCGCTATTTTGAAAATGAAAATATGATCACAATTTTATTTACTTTTTCAACTTAAATGTACTGATAACTGAAGTCATAGGTGTGAAAATTACAATGGGGTAAATTCTGCCATCATCTTAAACACAATCTAGGAAAAGAAAGGAAAGTGAAGTCGCTCAGTTGTGTCCAACTCTTTGCAACCCCATGGATTGTAGCCCACCAAGCTCCTCTGTCCATGGGATTTTCCAGGCAATAGTACTGGAGTGGATTGCCATTTCCTTCTCCAGGGGATCTTCCCGACCCAGGGATCGAACCCAGGTCTCCCTCATTGTAGACAGACACTTTGCCATCTGAGCCACCAGGGAAGTCCTTAAACACACTGTAATAGATCTTATTATCAATATACTTTCTGAGTATATGGGCTTAAGATACCTTTGGTACATTCAGACTGTTTCTTTGGAAGACATTAATAGTAAAGAATCCACCTGCAATGCAGAAGATGCAAGAGATGTGGGTTCAACCCCTGGCCTGAGAAGATCCCCTGGAGGAAGAAAAGGCAACCCACTCCAGTATTCTTGTGTGGAGAATCCCATGGACAGAGGAGCCTGGCGGCTACAGTCCATGGGGTTGCAAAAAGTCGTACACAACTGAGTGACTGAGCACACTCACAGAATTGAAAACACAGGTAAAGATGGAGTTCTAGATAATATATCAAAGGAAACTAAAGGAAAAAAAAAAGAGGATTTAGTAGGGAAAAGATGAGGGCATAAGACACATCTTTCCAGTGATTTTATGGCATAGTCAGGTAAGTAACCATTTCAATCTTAAGAACCTTGTCTCAGGATAATTAGTCAGGGTCATATAACTAGCATATGCTATAGCCAGGACTAAAGCCCAGATTGCAGCCATAGCCAGCATTCTGTAAATACTGTCTTTCTTCATCTAATAGTCCTCCACATATCTATTCTTTGAAATGTCAAGAATTTTTATACTACCTATATAAAAAGTATAATTTTTATACTTTTGATAACTCACTTCTCTTAAATTTTATTCTCCTTAAAAGCAAGAAACATATTTTATGGTACCCTTTAATCAACAAGGGTGCCTAGCATAGTGAAGCACTAATTCATGCTGCTTAACTCTTGTATATTATTATTATTATAAAACATATTTTATTAAATCTATTAGATTTCTGAGAAGACTGGTACATACTTTTAATACAGTTTTGAAAATGTCAAACAATAATCAGTATTGATGCTGCAAAAAACAAAGAGCTTTATTTGGGGGTCTTAGGAATTGCAATTTGGAGACTTCCCTTGTTGTGCAGTGGAAAAGAATTCTGCCAATGCAGGGTACATGGCTCAATCCCTGGTCTAGGAAGATTCTACATGCTATGGAGCAACTAAAGCCCATGTGCCCTAACTACTGAGTCTGAGCTCTAGAGCCCATGAGCTGCAACTACTGAACCTGTGTGCCACAACTACTAAAGCCTGACCACCATAGAGTCTGTGCTCTGCAATGAGAAGCCACCACAATAAACCTGTGCACTGCTATGAAAAACAGCCTCTGCTTGTCACAAGTAGAGAAAGCCCATGCAAAGCAACAGCAACAAAGACCCAGCACAGCCAAAAATAAATTAATAAAAAAAATGTTTTTTAAGAATTGTAATTTGAGACATACAGATTCAGGTGAAACCAAAAGACTGTTCTGAAGAAGAGAAAGAGAAGTTTAAAAAGACAAAAACCACAAGGATGTTAAATTGTGAGAGAATTGTGATAGACTCTGATGCAAATAGATGGGGAAACAATAGAAACAGTGAGAGACTTTATTTTCTTGGGCTCCAAAATCACTGCAGATGGTGACTGCAGCCATGAAATTAAAAGACACTTGCTCCTTGAAAGAAAAGCTATGACCAAACTAGATAGCATATTAAAAAGCAGAGACATTACTTTGCCAACAAAGGTCCATCTAGTCAAAGCTTTGGTTTTTCCAGTAGTCATGTATGGATGTGAGAGTTGGACTATAAAGAAAGCTGGGCGCTGAAGAATTGATGCTTTTGAACTGTGATGTTGGAGAAGACATCTTCTGCAAGGAGATCCAACTTCAAGGAGATCCAACCAGTCTATCCTAAAGGAAATCAGTCCTGATTATTCATTGGAAGGATGGATGCTGAAGCAGAAACTCCAATACACCTGATGCGAAGAACTGACTCATTGAAAAATACCTTGATGCTGGAAAAGATTGAAGGCGGGAAGAAAAGGGGACAACAGAGGATGAGATGGTTGGATGGCATCACTGACTCCTTGCACATGAGTTTGAGTAAGCTCTGGGAGTTGATGATGGACAGGGAAGCCTGGCGTGCTGCAGTCCATGGGGGTCGCAAAGAGTGGACACGACTAAGCGACTGAACTGAACTGAATTGATGCAAGTCAGGGGATATTTGTCCTTAAGGAATCACGAGTTGTTTTAGCCTAAGGATTCAGTAAGTAGATAGGCTGTCACAAGTTTATATTAGGATACATGACGGATAAGTATCTTGAGAAGGACGAGAAGTGTTCAAAAGGTCAGATTCTGTCTGGACTGAGAGGTACATAAGTCACATTTCCTTAGTAGCTTCTCAGTCTCCATTTTAGAAAGCTCTCTTAGCAATACTGACTGTATTTTGATTTTCCTTTCTCAAAAGAGATTAAGAGGAAATGTGTCACGCATAAAACACTGTACACATAGCAATCTTATGGCTTAGATTTTTTTTTCCTTAAACCAGGGACAATTTCAAATATTTTGGTTCGTTATCACAATAAAAAGTTCCAAAAATTATAGCAGCCATATATTTATTATTAATTTGAACTGCTGTTGCATGTAAAAATTGTGCTATAAATGAAGTCAGGAAAATCTAATGACGTGGAAAAATACCTTGATTGATTTAATAAAGTATTTTCAACTTAACGTGTAAATAACATTTTGCTTAATCTTGACTACTGAATATTCTTCACACCCTCAGGCTAATATTGAATATCTGAAAGAAGTGTGCAAGTATTAGTCACTCAGTCGTGTCCAACTCTTTGCAATCCCACAGACTATAGCCCACAAGGCTCCCCTCTGCCTGAGATTTTCCAGGCAAGAATACTGGAGGGGGTTGCCATTTCCTTTCCAGGGGATCTTCCCAACCAAGGGATTGAATTCAAGTCTCCCCACATTGCAGGCTGAGCCACCAGCTGTTAATCCATTATATACATTCAGTAAGGTTAATTTTTTAATATTATATCAGGAAAAATGCTCATCAGTGCTCACCATTCAGACTAACTGAAGTAAAGGCTAATGTGGTAAAAAGTTTGAAAGATGTATTAAAGTAAACTTACTACTAAAAATATACACAATAAATACATGATACCTAGTTAACAAACTGCTTCAGTGAATAATTGGAAATTAGCATATTTACAACTGTGTTTTTCTGAAGTATATAAAGACCCATGAAAAGTTTGCTTTCTTAAGCAGTTTTTAACATAAACATGCAAATTTTATTAACATTGTTAATTTTCTTAGGAAACCCTTTTTACATAGATGGTACAAAAAAATTTTAAGCAAATTATCAGAGTGTAAATTCACTAGATGTAAATGAATATTTATGTGCATATAGATTGCTGCCATTTAATTTGGTGTGCATTTCTAGATTATTTCTTTATTTATTTTTATTCAAAGAAATTCAAGTAGCCTTCTTTTTACCACCTGAAGAAGTGAAAATGTAAGTTTGTGAGAGCATTGTGACTCTTACTTAGAGCTACTATGGATAACAAAGAAGACTCCCATCATGGCTGCACTAAAAGGTAGTTTCTAGAAGTGACAGACTAGAAAAGAATCCAAAAAATCTTAAATAGGCCCCAGCTCATATAGATGCCAACAGGCCTCAGTTCCCTTCACCAAAGACTTTCTAAAATTCTATGCATTGCAAAAAGTCTGAAGCCTTGTCTTGATACTCAGTTGAGCATTCAATACCAAGCAATAAATTATTCAAATGGAAAGACTGATTGTCTTTAAACTACCACATATTCATGTGGTTTATGTTTTTTTTTCCTTTATATTGAAAGTGAAAGTATTACTCAGTCGTGTCTGACTCTTTGTGATCCTCTGTCCATGGAATTCTCCAGGCAAGAATACTGGATTGGGTTACAATTTCCTTCTCCAGGGGACCTTCCTGACCCAGACATCGAAGCCAGGTCTCCCACATTGCAGGCAGATTCTTTACCATCCGAGCCACCTGGGAAGCCCAAATAAACAGAGTAAGAACCACTCAGGTTCTGACACAAAGAGATAACTCTGAATTAGCCTGAAATTGGATAACTGAGGATAATTTAATAGACTACAAAAGTATGGGAAGGGTTACAGGAAATCAATTAAGCACAGTGCTTTAATCCAGGGTCGGACGGTGGAGCATGGTGAGCTGCCGTCTATGGGGTCGCACAGAGTTGGACACGACTGAAGAGACTTAGCAGCAGCAGCAGTTGTAGGGTGGTACTATTCCTCTACATCTGATGGTATGAAGGGAGAAAATGGCTACTCAAACCTGGAGAGAGAAGGACACGACAGGATCTACATCCTCTGCAAGAAAGACCAATCAACATATTATTGAGTGAGAACCCCTAAGAATAATAGGGAATAACTGCCCTGACTTAAGCTTCCAGAGATTTCCATTGGCTGAACATAACCAGAAGCCAGAGGGTAATAGAACTCTCTGATGCAGTCCAGATAGGTTAGCCCTCTGGGGCATAGACAGAAGGGAGAAGAGTAGGGAGTAAGGTTGGAGGGCAAATGGAAAATATCTACTATAGTACTCTTTTGCAGATAACATAAAATCTAACTCAAGCTTATCTAAGCAAACAAGGGTATACATTCACCTAAGTATCTGGAAACTATAAAACTATCGTCAGGCCCATCTTCACTCAGCATTTCAAAGGATGTCATGGGATTCAGCATCTTTCCATCTCTTAGCTGTGCTCCCTTCTGTGTAGACTATATTCAAAGTGGCAAGATATTTGATAGCAGTTTCAGGTTGAAATTTTGAATTTCAAAAATTCTTTTTGAAGAAAGTAAAAGAATAATAAAGTAAACACACACACACACACACACACACACACACACACAAGGACCTTTCAACAAGTTTAAAGAGAGTTCCTGGGCTTAACTCTCAGCGGCCTAAGTCAAGTCACCTGCCCATTCCTAAACCAATCAATTTAAACAGGAATGAAACATGATGGCCTATACTGAATCACATGCCTATTCTTAGACTCAATAGTGTAAGCCACACAAAGCCCAAGGACAGAGGGTGGGGAAAAGGTGAGTAGTGTTACCAAAACTAGTAAAAAGATAGGCATCTGAAAGACAACGAATGACCACAGAGGCCTATTTGGTAATCTAAATCACGTCTCAGCTCTAATTATCATGACATTCAGGAATATATGAATCCACCAGTTTAGGCTGACCATGGAGCATTAGAAAAATATGGTAAAAACTTTCACTTTTCTTTTATTTCTACATTTGATGCCAATAAACCCATGGCACACTTATTAATATGTATATATTTATATATACATATATGTAGATATTGCTATATATAAGTATGTATATAAAACTTTCCATCTTGGCAATAATTTGATTTGTTGTGGTATTAAACATTTATATTAGCTTTCTATATCTACAAGCAGTGTGCACACATAAGCATTCTCTTTAGGACACCAATTCTTGATAAAACAAAAAAGGAGCCATTTCTTTTTTAGTTAGTGTCACTTCTTTCCAAACTATTGGCATAGAAAGATGAATTAATGAGTCAATTTGGGGCTAATAATAATAAAATTACACATTGGGATATTTTTCTCTGAAAAGGAAACATCTTTACTTTCAAACATAAAGCACACTGTCACAGAAACTTAAAGCCAGAAAGGCCTGAATTATTTTAGAAACTGAGAACCAAACAAGTTCAAGTGACCTAAAAACTAGGTAACATTTTAAAATCAAATCTTGAAGAAAGGAAATTCTGTGTCCCATATAAATTAGCCAGGGACACTATATGAACTTGCAGTACACAGTAAATTAAACCATGTGAGTGGCAAGTAACTATTAAGGCTGAACCTGGATGTATACTCCCCTTAAATCAACCTGTTAAACGAAGAAAAGCTCAAACCAGGTAGACACAGAATTTAGTTCTCTCAGATCACATTTATAGGGTAAATGGAGTTTGTTTTTTTTTTTTTTTTTACTGCAGCTGTGTATTTGCTGATAAGACAAAGTAAAGAATGCAAGTACTTAATCATCACATCTCGAAAATGATACAGAAAATCATCTATTTTTAGCTGTATACTGTGCTTTTTTTAACCTTTCCTCTTAATAATGTACCTACATATTGTTTTGAAATTGCTTGCCTACACAAAGCACATAGCTTCTCATAGGTTTATAGGCTGCTGCTGTTTATAGGCTGGCTTCATGTTTATTCCTCTACAGAAAGATCACATCTCTAAAATTATCCAGTAACAAATCTAAAGCTATATGATTAGAAAAGCAACTGGAGAGCAGGAAATCATTTTCTTTTAGCCTGTTTAACAATAAACAAACTAAGATGTATCAAAATGAAGACTCATTCCTATTTAAGATTGCTTTCCCTTTCTCCTCTTCCTCCTCCCTGTTGAGCTGGGGGACTTAAATATGCCACAATGATATCTGGGTACAAGGGCTATCCATTTTGCATTTTAATCGGTCTCATTTTTGGAAAATGGTATCCTTGGAGATCATGTTTCACCACTGTGTTGTTGATAATCCATTGAGATGTATCTCCCTAGGGTTCTTCTTACCCAGGCTGAGAGATTGGTAAACCTCCTGCCAAGTCTGCTTGAGTCTTTCTTTCTCACTTATATTCTGGGCCCTTTCTTGTGAACACAGAGAAATGTTCACTGTTTGTTCATACATCTCTTGGACCACAAAGGTTCCATGTTTGCAGCAGGCACTTGCTGTGACATACCATCTCTAGAGAACGCTCTGTTCCATAATGTTCTCTTGTTGTTATAGTGTGGTAAACCTCAGTAAGTCTACCAAAGTCCCAGAGAGAAACAGTGATTCATAGAAAGCAAACCCATCAGAGTAAGAGGGGGAGGATTCATGACCATTCTCTCCTCTCCCTATACGTGCCCCAGAATTTATTCCAAGGGAATTCGTTTCATTTACATAGAAAATAACAAAGTTATCTTTTCTCTATCTCCATTACCATTCTAAATCTTTATATATATTTATAACAACTTGTTTTAAAGTCCTTGTCTATTAATTTCATCATCTCTTCATTTCTTCATCTATTTCTATTGATGGATTTTTTTTTTTCACCTGGCTATGGGTCACAGTTTCATGATTCTCCACGTGTTTAGCAATTTTTTAATGAATGTTTAGTATGAAGAATTTTATTTTTGAATGACTTTTGTGTTTCATTAAAGGGAGCTGAGTTTTGTTCTGGTAAGTAATTAATTTACAGGCATACCTTGTTTTACAGCATCTCACTTTATTGTGCTTCATAGATACTGTGGTTTGTTACCATTTGCATTGTCAGATGATGGTAAACATTTTTTCAGGAATATTTTTAATTAATGTATGTAATTTTTAAGGGTTTTTTAGATTGCATTCTTTATAACAGACTTCTGCTGCTAAATCACTTCGGTCGTATCTGACTCTGTTCGACCCCATAGACGGCAGCCCACCAGGCTCCCCCGTCCCTGGGATTCTCCAGGCAAGAACACTGGAGTGGGTTGCCATTTCCTTCTCCAATGCATGAAAGTGAAAAGTGAAAGTGAAGTCACTCAGTCATGTCCAACTCCTAACCACCCCATGGACTGCAGCCTTCAAGGCTCCTCCGTCCATGGGATTTTCCAGGCAAGAGTACTGGAGTGGGGTGCCATTGCTGTCTCCGACTTCAGTATAGTATAAACATAACTTTCACATGCACTGGAAAACCCCAAAATGCATGTGACTCAATTTATTGTGATATTCATTTTAGTGCAGGGGTCTAGAATGGAACCCACAATATCGCTGAGGTATGCCTACACCTGAAGTATAACATGATCATTTTGGAGCTTCTATTTTAACTTTATTAAGGTTAATCTAGAACAGATTTTACTCTAGAGATAGTTTTAGCCCTTCTTCTTAGTAAAATGAATGGCATATCCATTTGGGGATCTCCATTGAATTCCCTGAGCATGAACAGGCCTTTCCTCCCAACTGGTCAGAACTCAAACATCTACCAACCTTGTGAAACTCTGACGGTTTTTCAGTTTATAGCTTTCTTATAGTTGCTCCTTTGCTGGTAGTCATTTGTCTTGTGGAGTCTCACCTCATATATGTACAACTTGTGGAGTTCTTTTGGAGTCTCACCTCATATATGTACAGCTTAGTGTTCAGTCAAAATGCTCAAAGGGACATCCATACAAATTTCTGGAGATCTTTCCCTACCTACCTCCCTTGTTTTTGGCCCTCTGCCCCATAAATTAGTTTCCTAAGCTTCTCTGACTCTGTTGTCTCCTTAGTTTAGAAAGGCTGCCATGTTTTGTCTGGGTCCCACCTCTCTTCACAACTGTCTGTGAAGTGCCTCCAGCCAGAACACTGGGAATTGTAGGACTAATCTAGCTTGATTTCCTTCTCTCAGACACTGTAGTTTTGCACTGCCTGTTGTACAATCTCTGAAAACAGCTGTTTCGTATACATTGCCCAGTTTTATTTATTTATTGTGGAAGGGTGAGCCAAGGCTTTTGATTGTCTCATTTATACAAATATTACTGACAACCCCTAAAATAATGGATATCCTTCTATGTATGTGCCAACCGAGAAAAGGATCACCATTTAATCATTTATGCTAGGAAAAAAAATTAATAATTCATAAATGATACCATCAAAACCCACCCTAAATTTCAGTAGGTATATAAAATAGATTGTATAGTAAAATTTTATTACTACTGTAATAACTATAATTCAGATACACCATGTAGAGAGATCAGCTAGTAGATTTATTCATAAAACAGAACAAAAGAGAAGCTTTTGGAAGAGAAGAATATGGGAATTAAAAATGACTTCCTGGACAACAAAGGAAAAGCAATTTCCTAGAGAACAAAGGAGGGATTAAGTTCTCCTCTTTTCTAATAAAATTGAAAAGTTTCAGAATTTAATAATATCAGTTTGCAGTAAATGACAGGATAGGGAACTGGTGTTTGTTCACTGCATGGCCTTGGGATAATAAAACATAACCTATTAGAAGAGGGCAGATAGGGATTTAAATAAGGACTATCTAAGAGGATTTTCATGGTTCCCTCAAAAACTGAAAATGTGATAAGTTCAGACTATCCTTAGAGAAGACGTTTTTGGAAAATTGGGAGAGTGTATGACCTAAATAGGACAAGCATGCCAAAAAGACATGTATCCCAATGTTCTTTGCAACACTGTTTATAATAGCCAGGACATGGAAGCAACCTAGATGTCCATCAGCAAATGAATGAATAAGAAAGCTGTGGTACATATACACAATGGAATATTACTCAGCCATTAAAAAGAATACATTTGAATCAGTTCTAATGAGGTGGATGAAACTGGAGCCTATTATACAGAGTGAAGTAAGCCAGAAAGAAAAACACCAATATGGTATACTAACGCATATATATGGAATTTAGAAAGTAATGATAACCCTGTATGCGAGACAGCAAAAGAGACACAGATGTATTGAACAGTATTTTGGACTCTGTGGGAGAGGGCAAGGGCAGGATGATATGGGAGAATGGCATTAAAACATGTAAAATATCATACGTGAAACAAATCGCCAGTCCAGGTTTGATGCATGATACAGGGTGCTCGGGACTGGTGCACTGGAATGACCCAGAGGGATGGGATGGGGAGGAAGGTGGGAGGGGGGTTCAGAATGGGGAACACATGTACACTCATGGCAGATTCAAGGCAATGTATGGCAAAACCAATATAACATTGTAAAGTTAAATTAATTAATTAACTAATTAAAAAATAAAAATAAAAAAGAAGAGATAAGGCATCAATGTTTGGGGGAAAAAAAGTTGGCTTGTAAATAATGAAATTGCCCACAAAATTTCAGCATTTATATGCTATTAATTCACTTAGTATTTCTTATACAAAATGCATTTGTGTTTAATCATTTTAAATAGAATCTGTCATAAGAACACTTGCTCACAATTCAACATTCTCTATTTCCATGAATGCTGGGAAAGGGGATTATGTCAATTCAGAATATTCCATAAAACAAATTTCCTAGTAAGTGGTATAAAAATTTCAATTCCAATAATTCAGTTCTTATTCCACTAATTCCAAGGATTCTACAGATACTCTTTTGCTATATAGTACAGGAAATGAATTATCCTTAATTTAATAAGAGCCAATGACAAAGACTTGGAAATATTTTAATTATACAGAGATAATCAATATAATGACATGTTACTGTGAAATGATACTATACTATTGTGAGTTTTGTTCATCTCTAAATCTTTAAATTTTAACAAGAGTGCTAGTCCTTTTATTCTGTATAACTGATAAAACCTATGGAAATAATTCATTTTTGTATCCAGATCCATAGGTTTAGAATTAAGGAAGATTCATCAGGATGAAACCAAAATATTGGCAATAACCATTCATGCTATCTTTTTCAAATATGATGTTTCTATGACTTGTTCATCATTGAATTCCCAGCACCTTGAGTTGCTTGGCACAAGTGGATAGTCAGTAAACACTAGGTGAATGAATGAATAAATTACAACTCTTACACCCATACTACTCACCATGATGCCAATAATGAATATAACAAATTCATTCAATACAAAAAATGAATACAATAAATTCTGGACCAACAGCTAATGAAAGGTCTAAGTGTCACAGAAAAACAACAAAAAAAACCAAAAATCAAAGACCTTTCCTAACATGATGGTTCTTGGTTTTGTTTGTTATTTCTGGGGATGGGGTTGAAATGTGCCCACAGAAATGAGCATGAGACAGTTTACAGTTAAGGCTGTTACAATAAGAAGAGATGTTTTATTGCTGCAAAGGGAATCACCTGGGGTCAATGATTCCCAGGCAGGGAATCAAAAGGCAGAAACATTTTTATGCAAAAGGAAGAAAATGTTTTACTCAAGGCTCAACATGGAAGTTATTTTGCAGAAATCAAAAGACTGAATAAGAAATCTTAAGTTCTAGATCTTGGAAATAGCAAAATAAAAAACTACAAGCATAGAAATTTTGTTGATAAAGGCACTTAACTGAAATTAAAGCAATTTCAAGCCAAAGAACAGTGAAATGTCTACAACTCATACTATAACTCTGATATAAGACATGATGATTCAACTCAGAAAGATATTGGGTATAAACAATTGTGGAATCCAATAGGTCAAATGATGCAGAATGTCTAAACAGCCCTGTCCCTTCAGTTGTTCTTCACATGACATTGTCTTTAGCTGCTTTGCCGTCATGGGGTTGGTTGCACAGCCCCAAATAAGCATCGTCTTAAAATGTGGCATTGAAATAAAACACAAATGTGATAGTTAATTTTATGTGTCACTTTGGTTGGGACATGGTGCCTGGATATGTAGCCAAACATTCTGGATGTTTCTGTGAGGGTGCTTTGAGATAAAATTAATATTTAAGTTGGTAGATTCTAAGTGAAGCAAAATGCACTCCATTATGTGGGTAGGTCTCATCCAATCAGTTGAAAGGCAGTATAGCACAATAGACTGACTTCCCTCAAGCAAGAGAGAATTCTGCATTTATACTTGAACTGCAACATCAGCACTTCCTGGATCTCCAGCCTGATGGCCTTCAGACTTGAACTGTAGCATCAGCTCTTTCTGCCTCCCAACCCTGCAGATTTTGGACTTGCCAGACTCTATAATCACATGAAGCAATTCCTTAAAATAAATCTCTTTATAAATATATATTTATTTATTTATAAATTTATATATATATATATATATATAGAGAGAGAGAGAGAGAGAGAGAGAGAGATTACACACAGAATACTGCAAAGAGATTATTCCTAGTCACACCTCAGAGAGGACAACTCTTTTTTTTTTTTAATTTTATTTTTAAACTTTACAATATTATATTGGTTTTGCCAAATATTGAAATGAATCCACCACAGATATACATGTGTTCCCCATCCTGAACCCTCCTCCCTCCTCCCTCCCCATACCATCCCTCTGGGTAGAGAGGACAACTCTTAATCACAGATAAAATGAAATCAACAAAGATTAATACAAGATAAAGAACAACAACCAAATGTAAACCAGGAGGAAGAGAAAAAATTACATTTGCTTTTTTAGTTATCACATCATTTAACTCATAATTGAGCTAAAGGGGAAAAAAAAACTCCTTGTAAGTTTTTAAAAAATAAATCAACCCATCTGCTTCTGGAGTATCCGGTTACCATGCTCCTCTCACCTGTCCAGAAAGCACTTTTATTCCACATTGAATCAATAGTGTGAATCACTTTTTTGAAATACCACCTTTTCTTTGTTGCTATAACTCTCAGATGACATGTTTTGTTTCCCATGACTACCTTGCAAGGCAAGAGGTGGTATCACAGCCCAGAATGTGAAATTATTTCCAGGTCCTCTTCATGGTTAAGTAAGCCTAGCTGAACCATATATGTGACATATATTACATGCTACATCCTATCCCTTACTCTGAGTAGGTGTGATATCTGCATGTGAATATTTGTTCATTGTTATTCACTCACTCAAACATATTTCTTTAGCACCTTATATGCACCAGGCACTGAGCTAGCTATTGAGTACAAAGTCCTGAACAAGAGAATGTTCAAACTACTGCACATTGCACTCATCTCACACGCTAGTAAAGTAATGCTCAAAATTCTCCAAGCCAGGCTTCAGCAATACATGAACCATGAACTTCCAGATGTTCAAGCTGGTTGAACAGTAAGTAAAACAGAGAAGGTGTTAGAGACACAACTATCTTAAAATGACTTTATATGACAATTCACAGTTTTCCGTTCCTGAATTTTCATTTAATTGGCAGCTGGTTTTCTGGTAAAGGATAGAGATTTTGATACTCATGATGATCTTATAGCACCCTCAAGTGGCAATGTTTTTCTTAGATGTATTACCTTTGATAGGAAAAAAAAGAAAAAGAAAAAAGAAAGTGGTAGAAACAAAGAATTCTGAATGAATGAAGACGTATGAACCCTTATCACAAGGGATTATAGCCATCAGTAGCTTATGGAGCTCAATACCAGAAAAACAAACAACCCAATCAAAAAGTGGCCATAAGACTGAAATAGGCACTTCTCCAAAGAAGACATACAGATGGCTAATAAATACATGAAAAGATGCTCAACATCACCAGTCCATCCTAAAGGAGATTAGTCCTAGGTGTTCATTGGAAGCACTGATGTTGAAGCTGAAACTCTAATACTTTGGCCACCTGATGTGGAGAGCTGACTCATTTGAAAAGACCCTGATGCTGGGAAAGATTGAGGGCAGGAGGAGAAGGGGACAACAGAGGATGAGATGGTTGGATAGCATCACCAACACAATGGACATGGGTTTGGGTGGACTCTGGGAGTTGGTGATGGACAGGGAGGCCTGGAGTGCTGCAGTTCATGGGGTCACAAAGAGTCAGACATTACTGAGTGACTGAACTGAACTGATTACTCATTATTAGAGAAATGCAAATCAAAATATGATGACGTATTACCTCACACTGGTTAGAATGGCAATCATCAAAAAATCCACAAAAAACAAATACTGGAGAGGGTGTGGAGAAAAGGGAGTCCTCCTGCACCGTTGGTAGCATCAGGGGAGTTTGCAGTTTCTGCAGTTCTGTCTCGTCACAACAAAAATTTGAAGCAATGGACAGACCAGTGTTACAGCCCTCAGACAGACTGGTGTTACAACCCTCGAATGGACCAGTGTTACAGCTCCATGTTATAGCTCAGTTTTTTGTTTTTGTTTTTTAATTAATTTATTTTAATCGGAGGCTAATTACTTTAAAATATTGTAGTGGTTTTTGCCATACATTGACATGAATCAGCCATGGGTGTACATGTGTCCCGCATCCTGAACCCTCCTCCCACCTCCCTCCCCATTCCATCCCTTGGGGTCATCCCAGTGCACCAGCCCTGAGCACCCTGTCTCATGCATTGAACCTGGACTGGCAATCTATTTCACATATGGTAATATACATGTTTCAATGCTATTCTCTCAAATCATCCCACCCTCGCCTTCTCCCACAGAGTCCAAAAGACAGTTTTATACATCTGTGTCTCTTTTGCTGCCTCTCATATAGGGTCATCGTTACCATATATATGCGTTAATATACTGTATTGGTGTTTTTCTTTCTGACTTACTTCACTCTGTATAATAGGTGCCAGTTTCATCCACCTTATTAGAACTGATTAAATGCATTCTTTTTAATAGTTGAGTAATATTCCATTATGTATATGTACCATAGCCTTCTTAGTTTTATTTAGAAAGTAAAGGAAAACACATCCTCGAGGCATGAGGGCATGCCAACCCAAAAGACGTCAAGAGAAGAGAGGCACCCCACCCCGGCCCAATTTTAGCTCCTCTTTTTAAATGTTTTTTCTCCTCCCCCTGGACCTGCCCTATGTAAACTGGCTTAGCCAGGAATGCTGTTTGTTTTACCTGAGGTACTCATTCCAGTCCTCAGACCTTCCTTTGTTCTATTTTCATGGGCTTTTCCCTTCCTTGTCTTTTAGCCACCGCCATTCTAGACTCCTTTTTCCTATTCTAACTACCTAATGGAATCTAAATTGATACAGCCACTATGTAAGACAGTATGGAGAGTCCTTTAAAAACTAGGAATAAAACTACCAAACGACCCAGGAATCCAACTACTAGGTATATACCCTGAGCAAACCAAAATTGAAAAAGACACATGTACCCCAACGTTCACTGTAGCACTATTTACAGTAACTAGGACATGGAAGCAACCTACATATCCATTGACAGATGAATGGATAAGGAAGTTATGATACATATATACAATGGAATATTACTCAGCCATAAAAAGGAATGAATTTGAGTCAGTTCTATGAGGTGGACGAACCTAGAGCCAATTATTATACAGGGTGAAGTAAGTCAGAAAAACAAATATTGTATATTAATTCATATATATATGAAATCTAGAAAGATGATACTGATGAAACTATTGCTAGGGCAGTTGGACACAACTGCAGTGACTTAGCATGCAATGGAGATGCATAGAGAAAAGACTTATGGACATGGGAGGGGGGAGGAAGGAGAGGGTAGCACAAATGAAGAGAGTAGCATGGAAATATATACACTACCATATGTAAAACAGATAGCCAATGGGGATTTGCTGTATAATTCAGGGAACTCAAACCAGGCTCTGTGACAACCTACAGGGGGAGATGGGGTGGAAGGTGGGAGGGAGGTTCAGGAGGGAGTGGACATATGTATATCTATGGCTTATTTATGTTGATGTATAGCAGAAACAAACACAATATTGTAAAGCAATTATCCTCCAACTAAAAATAAATAAATAAACAGCTTGTAGTTTGAATTATTTCTTTAATAATGAGGATGGATTTTGGCTGGTCTATCCATACTTTCCATTTAATATTCTTCACTTTTTCTTGAGTATTTAGAAGGACTTTGAATAGAACTCTGAATACAACAAAAGCTACCCTATATGGTAAAGCGTTAGTCAGTCAGTCATGTCTGACTCTTTGTGATCCCATAGACTGTAGCCCACCAGACTCCTCTGTCCATGGAATCTTCCAGGCAAAAATACTGGAGTGGGTTGCCATTCCCTTCTCCTGGGGATCTTCCTGACCCAGGGATAGAATCCAGGTCTCCTGCATTGCAGGCGTATTCTTTACCGTCTGAGCCACCAGGGAAGCCCATATGGTAACAAGTCATAATCTAAACCTCTTGTACCACGTGCTTTTGACTGAAACCAAGTGTTCTCGTTACAGGAAAAAATGTTCAAGATTATCTTTAGATGTTAAGATACTAGACCTGCTTTAAATAAAATAAACTCAATACATATATACTTATAAATTACATCCTTCAGTTTAGTTCAGTTCAGTTCAGTTGCTCAGTCATGTCCAACTGTTTGTGACCCCATGAATCGCAGCACGCCAGGCCTCCCTGTCCATCACCAACTCCCGGAGTTCACTCAGACTCAGGTCCATCGAGTCAGTGATGCCATCCAGCCATCTCATCCTCTGTCATCCCCTTCTCCTCGTGTCCCCAATCCCTCCCAGCATCAGAGTCTTGTCCAGATGAGTCAACACTTCACATGAGGTGGCCAAAGTACTGGAGTTTCAGCTTTAGCATCATTCCCTCCAAAGAAATCCCAGGGCTGATCTCCTTCAGAATGGACTGGTTGGATCCCCTTGCAGTCCAAGGGACTCTCAAGAGTCTTCTCCAACACCACAGTTCAAAAGCATCAATTCTTCGGCACTCAGCTTTCTTCACAGTCCAACTCTCACATCCATAAATGACACAGGAAAAACCATAGCCTTGACTAGACGGGCCTTTGTTGGCAAAGTAATGTCTCTGCTTTTGAATATGCTATCTAGGTTGGTCATAACTTTCCTTCCAAGGAGTAAGCGTCTTTTAATTTCATGGCTGCAGTCACCATCTGCAGTGATTTTGGAG
>NW_011494939.1:2260544-2322565 GCF_000754665.1 Bison bison bison
AGGGCATATTGAGTGCAGCACTTTCACAGCATCATCTTTCAGGATTTGAAAGAGCTCAACTGGAATTCCATCACCTCCACTAGCTTTGTTTGCAGTGATGCTTTCTAAGGCCCACTTGACTTCACATTCCAGGATGTCTGGCTCTAGGTCAGTGATCATACCATCGTGATTATCTGGGTTGTGAAGATCTTTTTTGTACAGTTCTTCTGTGTATTCTCGCCACCTCTTAATATCTTCTGCTTGTTAGGTCCATAAGGAGCATAATTTCAGTCGACCCTACAAACTATATGGCATGGTAGAAAGAGTACCAGATATACAGTAAAATAATGTGCATTCTAAAATTATTTTTTGAACAAATTTTTCACCTCTCTGTATCTGTTTCTTCACACACACACAAAATTAGAGTAGAAACCAGAGCAGAGAGTAGTTGGTGGCTTTTTTGTGTATTAGTCAAAGGTCTTCTGGTTCCAAACCCTAAACTTATTCAAGCTGGCTTATGCAATAAAAAAGAAGTTTTTTAACAACAACAAAAAAAGAGAGAGATGCTGAAAAACTAAAGGGAGTAACACATCACTAGGATCTTTTCAGTCTACTCACTCTTTTCTGATATACACATCCCAACCTTGACCCCAGATGAGGAATGGGCTTTGCAGAAATTGTTTATATCAGTTCAAGAACCAGAAAGAACCTGTCTACAAATATTTCTTATAAAAGTCATAGATTAATCTGTGTAAATCTTTTCCAAATGGTAATATACAACTTTCTGAGATCCAGACAGACCTTATCCACGGCATACAGTGTTACCAGTAACCACACATGTTATTTTGGGAAAATTAGGGGATCTAAGAAAAGCTACTTTGTAATATGCTGTTTCTTCCCCTACTTCATGTGACTACCTTTTTTCAGCTAAGGTTTTGGGTTCTTTGCTAAATAAATCAGGCATTTAATCTGTGAGTGTGTGTGTGTGTGCACATTCACAGAGATAGAGGTTCTCTTACCACCAATCTATAATTTGCCTGAAAAGACACTTAAATAATCAAAATGTCCATTATTAAAATAAAAACAAAATATCCCTAATTCAATTTCAATCTTGCAATTGCCAGAAAGTATTTTGCTTTCATACATCTCTACTCCTTTAATTATATTGTTCCTCATCCTAAAATACACATACTTGCCTCTTCCTCTTCTCTCTTACCTTTATCAATTCCCACTACCTAATCCCCCAGAAACAAAAGGGGAAACTAAGCAGATGCGTAGCAGGTGTTCACAACAATAGTACTTACCATTGTGCCATATTTGTTTCTTTTTGTGTTTATTCCTCTGTTGAATGGTGTGCTAGAGAAGAGCCAGATGGGTTTTTTTCATATTTAAATATCCAGAGCCTACTGCTGCTGCTGCTGCTAAGTCGCTTCAGTCGTGTCCGACTCTGTGCGACCCCATAGACAGCAGCCCATTAGGTTCCTCTGTCCCTGGGATTCTCCAGGCAAGAATACTGGAATGGGTTGCCATTTCCTTCTCCAATGCATGAAAGTAAAAAGTGAAAGTGAAGTCGCTCAGTTGTGTCCGACTCTTAGTGATCCCATGGACTGCAGCCTACCAGGCTCCTCCATCCATGGATTTTCCAGGCAAGAGTACTGGAGTGGGGTGCCATTGCTTTCTCCGATAAAGAGGCAATAGAATTGTACAATTGTTCCTGGTTCAAGTATTTATTTCTTTGCAATTTCATGAAAGGAAACTTTAATTTCCATCAGAAAATGGAGGTTTGAATGATTATACAAATAAGTAACTTTTAAATGTTTTTAAGTGAAAAATTGTTTGTGTGTATATGTACACATACAAATACATTATATATACATATGCATTATATATCTTCCATACATATTTAAATGATTCAACTTTTACTTAAATGTTAAGAATACTATGTCCTGCAGTGTACTTTGGTTTGTTTAATCTTTGGAGAGTCTTGTCAAAACCAAAATACGAGACTTGCTCACTTATTGATATTTCATTAAAATTCATAGTTCTGAATTAATCTTAGCAAAAGAAAAAACCAATTCCTTATAGACAAGACTATCAAATAAAAGTATAACCAAAGTGTCCCCTACATTCACCTCCAAATTATGTCTCAAAAATTGTTTAATGACATTTGGCAATTTTAAATGGTAATACAAAGCCTTTTGTTTCAAAAAGAATGAACCTTTTCAATTGAGCTGTATAAAGCCAAAGTAGTAAAACCTTAGAAGGCTTATACTTTTATATTCCAAATCTGAACTCAGTACAGACTTCCAAATAGTTTTTTACAGAAATCAGACTTTTGCTTCTATGGCACAAGCACAAAAAAAGCATGAACATTCAAATGAGTTCTTTCATAATAAGACAGTTAGAGGATTTTTTTCCCCTAAACCAATTGTTTCTGCCTCTTATTTATTCTTAACCATATTTCTGTCTTCCGTTCTTCATCTGCCTTTTCTTTATGACTCCTTCCGTATTTTCTCCTTATTATTATACTTGTTTCTTTTTTTCTCAAGGCATCCTCCAGGCTCATGCCACTATGGACTCTTCCTTGTCTCTTTGTTCTCCTACAAGGCTGTTAATATGCCTATTTTCTTTTTAGTATTTGCTTCTCAATTCTTATCTTTCTTCACTTGGGTCTTTCTTACTTGAATTTCAGGTTTTATTTCTCTCCTTATACTTCTGTTGCTTCTGTTTCCTTTGCTATGGATTATTCTTATATGTTTTTTCTCTTACGGATATATTTTTCCCCCAACTTCCTATTTGGTCCTTTCTAAGTTTTCCACCTATTTTAACTTTTTAATTCCCTCCCTGATTCCACTGAGGTGTTCCACATTTGCTGTTCTGATTCTTCTTTTCCTCATTTTTCTTCTTTATATCTTATCATCCAGTTAGTAAGTCATAGCTACAATGCAATAATAAAATAATTTCAAGTATCATTTCACTGAGGATAGCATGAGAATGCTCGTCATTGTATTGTTTTTATCTGATGAACTTCAGTGGATGCGTTAGAAGTATTCATTTGAACATTTTTTTAGACATTATTTTTGAATTTTTAGAACATTATTCAATTTTTTTTAATTATAATATATGCTGCATATTCTGTGCCTCTTTGCCTAAAGCCTTGAGACCCTTAGCTCTTTACTTAGAAGACAGAAATGATATTAATGACAAAGTTCAGACAATGAATTCAGACTGTTGTTGGATGGAACTGATTTTACAGTTTTTTCTTCTCCTTTCTTTCTTTCTTTTTTTGCTTTTGTCTGTGTGTTTCAGGGAAATCTTAACCGGAACCACATGTTTTGTGCATACATACCAGAAGCCACTCTCCCCTTGTTGGTGGGTGCTTTGAATTTCTCAGACCTGGTGAGGAGAAAAGATGATGCTGATTCCCTTATGTAATGCTACTTTGTGCCTGTCAGAGAAATATTACCCTAGGTAAGTGTTGCTTATGAAAAAGGAGCAATACTTTTGTCTATCTTTGTACTCCTGTAAACTACAGTACTCCATTAACGCTGCCTTCATTAACAAGTCAGATATTTGGTATTGCACAATGTTGCAAATACACAGCAGTGTATTTAATAGAGCTTCACTGATGAACTATCACGATTTGTGGCAAACAAGATTAAAACACTATATGGCTGATATGCCTAGAGAGCATTTATTAAAAGCTGTAAATATGTATTTATTTAGAAATGGAATTTGACATAAAAATACGCCCAGAATGAAGACACCAAAGATCTAGTTGTCTTTAATGCTCTGCCCTCTCTTACTTCCCATATATTCATGCAATCACTCATACTGCTTAGTGTGGAAAAATTACTTTGAAAATATTTTCAATGGTCAAACGAACAACCAAACAAATTAAATCAAGAAATGAAAAAAAGGGTCAACTTTCTATGCCCAACTTGAAAAGCCCCATATGTAGGACTAGTTTCTCCTAGAAGCAAAACTAGTTTCCCCATTTTCTCTCCTCACTTCCTCCAGTCCTACTTCAAAGATTCAGTACTTGGTCCCCTTCAAACCAAAAGCATCCATCCCAGCAGAAAATGAATTGAAATACACTTGTAACTGTAAAAGGATCAAACCCCTGCTGTGGGAGTGTTATTTGGAAAGTGAAGAACAATGTTGCCTCTGCACTTAGCTATTACTATCACTACTCCATTCAAGGCACTAACCAAAGATGGAAAACCCCAGCCTGAGCTTTGATTACCCCTGCTTGAAATTTATTAGCATTTGATAAATGTCACTCTTGACAACAATGCTTATCCTCTAAAAGCAGCTACTTTTTCCTATTTTCATGGCCATATCACAGCAGTTTTAGATGTTCAAAATATGGGGTAGTAACTCTGATGTTGAAATTAGGAAAAGGAGTGTTGCTGTTTAGTTGCTAAGTCTATCCAACTCTTCTGCAACCTCATGGACTGTAGCACCCCAGGCTCCTCTGTCCATGGAATTTCCCAGGCAAGAATACTGGAGTGAGTTGTTTCATCCTTCTCCAGGAGATCTTCCCCAACCAGGGATCGAACCCACGTGTCCTGCACTGGCAGGCAGATTTTTTATCACTGAGCCACCAGGGAAGCCCAAGAAGAGTAGCCAGATCCAAAAGCAATGTTACTCAAGAATGGCTTTATAAGCGGACAATCTCAGAGTAGGTGCCACATCTGCTTCTCAGCCACTAGCTTCTCAGTCCCTCCAGAGATAATTAGATCCTTAATAATAGATCAACTCTAACTAAAATCACATACCTTATTTATCAGAATGTCCATATAGTTTCTTTTTATAAATCAGTTTTTCTTTTCAGTGACAGCACCCTCTTTCCTAAAAATAGCCATTGTCTGAAGTTATAGCTTAACACAAGTCAGTCTTTACCACTGATTAAACTTTCCTGATGTGCTTCTCCTGGCTTGAAAGTTATTATCTTTTAAAGTTGCATTCATTGTTTCATCTTCTGGAGTCTCAATAAACTGTTTACCTATTTGCCTGGGTTTTCCCGAAAATAGTGTGGAGGCATTCACTACATTCTGACTGGATCTTCTATCCAGGTGGTGAGAGGGCAAACTAAATTCCCAAATATACAAAGCGGAACATGTGACAGAATAACTACTGCTTTTTATTTTTGTTCAAGAGGACGATACTAAACTACACGATTTAAGTAGTACAGACGTTGATATATTTTAATAAAACAAAGTCACATTATTTTAATATTAAAGACAGGCCTTGTATATGATAAAAAATACTTTCTCCAGCAACTCTGCCAGTGAAGATCTATTCAGTGGTAGGCTGAAATTCTAACTCTAGCATTTTGCCAGCTGGTGATATTGAGCAATATACTGAGAGTCTCTGGGTTTGTTTCCTCAGTACAGCGGTTAGGAGCCAAAGTCAGTAAGTGTGGGGGAGGGGTGAGAGCCTGTCATAATTATCTTCGAAAAATCACCTGAATTACACAGTAAACCTTATGGGCACTAACTTTTGAGAAAACACTTAAACTAAAACAAATAAAAAGGAATGTATATATACATACATTTGGGGCTTCCCAGGTAGCTAATGGGTAAAAAAATCCGCCTGCCAACACAGTAGAGAGGGTTCGATCCCTGTATGGGGAAGATCCCTGAGGAAGGAAATCGCAACCCACTCCAGTATTCTTGCCTGGAAAATTCCGTGGCCAGAGGAGCCCCGAGGGCTACAGTCCCTTGGGTCGCAAAAAAAGTCCGACACGACTTAGCGACTAAAGAACAGAACAAAATACGCATATGTCTAGGCATTAAAGTCATTCTGGTTTTAACTCTAAAATCACTAACAGTGAACAGGGTACGGCTAGAAAACACAACTCCAGGGTTTAATAAATGTTAATATTCTTCCTTTCTTCTGCCCTAAAGCCTAACAGTAAATCTCCCAGAGCAGTCGTTTTAATGCGGTTATGCCTGAGGCATAGATACTTATCCAGCGATAACTCCAAGGTAAGAAACTTTGTGACCGTTCAGGGTTCTCTTCCTGACACTGACACTTAGAAGCGCCTCGCTAAACACAAGGATGAATTATTATTTACCACAGATCAGAGCTTGGGCCATTTCAATGTAATAACACCACAGAAATTTTAAAACGAAAACTTGTTACACACTTCACTACCTCAGAGCCACAACCGGCCCTAAACTCCGGAAAATGTTGCCCCAATCCTCCCGGCTTCCGTAATCTCGCTCAATTTCGCGATACCAAAACTGCGCTCCGCAGCACCGCCGCTGGGGGCGGTTCCAGAACACTTCCGGGAGGCCACTCTGGAGGTGTCTGGGATGTGTGCTTCCGGCGACTTCCAGGCCGCTTCCTCAGCCTCCACGACTACGGCCTGAAGTAGTGGGCGCTGAACCGGGGGGCTGCTGGCCTTTGGTCACGACAGTCTCTAGCCATGGATCGAGACCTCTTGCGGCAGTCACTAAATTTCCACGGCCCGTCTTTGCTGTCGCTGCTCCGGAGCGAACAGCAGGACAACCCGCACTTCCGGAGCCTCCTGGGGTCGGTGGCCGACCCTGCCCGGGGCCCGCCGGGCCAGCAGCAGTTACCGGGCAGGTAATGGGGCGGCGGCGCCGCTGCGAGACGGGAGAGGGGACTCAGCTCCGGGCTTCATGACCGCAGTCCGGCTGCTGAGCCGAGGCTGTGTGCACATGAGGACTACGGCGCCGGTTTCGAGGGCGGGATGGAGGAGGGTACCTTCTCCCTGATGTGGGCAATGCGGGATGTGGGTTGAACTTTTAAATCTAGTACTGCCACCAGAGGCGCGGATTCTTTAGCTAAAATCCTTTGGGCTTCTGTATATATGGAACAGCGCGGCTGTGTTTTTAAGTTTCCGCGCCCTCCATCTACAGACTGGCGTATGAGGGGATCCCTGGTTAAAACTTTTTTTCGGAGGATGTATGGCCAAGAGCTTAGGATGGTCATGATTGGGCGATGAAATCAGAGAGCAGAAGGTTGTACGTACTAAAAGGTTTTGCAGAAAAACCAGTTTTCATAAATTTTGTTTTCTTTTTAAGAAAAGAGAGGAGAGTTGACAACATTGAAATACAAAAATTCATTTCCAAAAAAGCGGATCTGCTTTTTGCACTTTCCTGGAAATCAGATGCACCTACAACTGCTGAAGTTAGTGAAGACAATGATGGTGTGTTTAGTCTTAAAATTGTTGCGTTTTGGTTTAACAGCACTTTGATGAAGCAGAACACAGAGCTGTTGTTAGTAATTTTGTTACTTATTTTTTCAGATTATTATGCAGTCATGCCACCGTTAGAGCAATTCATGGATATACCTACTATGGACCGGAGAGAGCTGTTTTTTCGAGATATTGAGCGTGGTGATATAGTGATTGGAAGAATTAGTTCCATTCGGGAATTTGGGTTTTTCATGGTGTTGATTTGTTTAGGCAGTGGCATTATGAGAGATATATCCCACTTAGAAATCACAGTAAGTTACTCACCTTTTAGTTATTTGATTGTTTTTGATAAAAATGTCATCTCAGTGCAAAAATTATATCTTTTCATCCAGCTGTAATTAAGTGTACTCTGCAGACCTAGTTTTGAGAATTAAATAAGTATTAATAGAAAATTTAAGTACTTTTTTACTTTTAAAAAAATTATTAGCAGTAATAAAATTAGTTTCTGCCACTGTTTCTAGTTTGGGGGGTTTGGTCCTTTGGCTGGCAGAAGTGGGTCCTGTTTTAAATGCTCAGATATTAGTGGACCTGGTGAGATTAGTTAGTAGCCTGGGTTATCTTCTAGCTGAGAAGTCTTTAATTATTTAGTATTCAGCATTAGATACTTGCATATGGATAATTTAGAAACAAATTCCTGTCTTTTCCGTATATTTCCAATAATTAAGTGATTTGTACATCATGATACTTTGCCCAAGGTGAATAGATCTAAATTTGAAATACACTATGTCTCTTTAATTTGAAAGGTTCGGTATTGTCTATTAAAACAGATAGAGAGGGAAGAAAACCAGAAGATACCGCAAACTTGATTAACACACCCAAACCTAGAAGAATTCACATTTCGTTTTCTTGGAAGTCTCCTACTTTCTGGACACATTTTAGTTTTATATTTAATAAGCACAAAATATCTTTTTGTTTCATCATGCATACTTGCAATATATTCAGTTTCTAAAACTAATTGCAAGTTTCATGAGAGTTTAGCTTTGACCTGAACCAGAAAACTTTTTTTATTTATGTTTGGGCACAGAAATTTAAATTTAGAATTTAGGGTGCTAGTTGTTTTCTTAATATTCCTGTCAAGTCTTAGCTGTTTATACTGAACCGCTAGAATAAAAGAAGACATTTCTCTCTGAGGAATAGAATGTCTAGTGTTTTACAGTGCTTCTCATTGCAGGCTCTATGTCCGCTAAGAGACGTGCCTTCAATCAGTAACCATGGGGATCCTTTATCATATTACCAAACTGGTGACATCATTCGAGGTGATCAGTTTCCTCATATTAGTAAAAAAAAGTAACTGGTCATGTTTATGTTAGTTTGCATTGCTTTGCTAATCAACTTAATTTTCTTATTTTTTAAGCTGGAATCAAGGATATTGACAGATACCATGAAAAGCTTGCAGTGTCTCTATATAGCTCATCTCTTCCACCACACCTATCTGGTATTAAATTAGGTGTGATTAGTTCTGAAGAACTTCCTTTGTACTACAGGTAATTTTATCCACATTGTCTCAACAAGTTAATTGCAAAACAGTTTCTTGGCTAAAAAATTGCAGATTTTGCCCAACTTCTAACAAGAAAGTAGAATTCTAATTTCTCTTATTTCAAAATATGCTAATTTTATTTTTATAACCCATAAATCGGTTCAAACTTGGTAAAAGGAACCAAATCATAATTGCCACACTTTCATGTACAAAAATGGTCTGAGTATTTAAATCCCATGTAATAATGTTATTTCCATAATGAAAATGGGACACGCTATTTAATTGTGTTAATCATCTTAATCATCTTTATATTTTGTGTGTTTTTTTTCTTTAAGGAAAAGCGTTGAACTAAATAGCAATTCTTTGGAATCCTATGAGAATATCATGCAGAGTTCTTTGGGATTTGTTAATCCAGGAGTAGTTGAATTCCTTTTAGGAAAACTAGGAATAGATGAATCTAATCCGCCATCTTTAATGAGAGGCCTTCAAAGGTATAGTAAATCAATATTTGTTCTGTTAAGTGGTGAGGTCTGTGGTGCTGATGTGAGAAGCTGCATAACTGAAGAACATAGTTGATTATCCTACGCTTGGTGGCAGCAATATGCCAAAGTTTGAATGAACTAGGTTATCCCTTCTCCTTCTGGAGTGGAGTCTTATCAGTGATTGATGTGTGCCGTGTGACCAGGTAGAAGCAGAAAAAATTAATAAGATGCAGAAAATTTATAAGAATTTCGTGTATATGCTAAAGGAAAATACTTTTTAATAATAGTAGTCATTCCTGAGAGTTCAAAAATTTTGCAGTAGAAATGGGAATACAAATTTCTTGCTTGAGATTCAGTTTTTATCTGTCATGTAAAGTGAGATATAGTTACAGTTTGACTTTTATTTTCTTTAATAGCAAAAATTTCTCTGAGGAGGATTTTGCTTCTGCGTTAAGAAAGAAGCAGTCTGCATCATGGGCTTTAAAATGGTATGAAGATTTTGTCATTCAACAATTGCATTATTTAACCTAATAGGTTAAGTTAAGGCAAGCATGCTTATGTCATCTTTAAGACAAAATTTGTTTATAAATGAATTTAAATGATACCTTTTTGAGATTAGCTTTTTTATAGATATAAATGCTACTATGTTGTAAACTTTAAAGATTTACATTTTAGCAAATATTTTTTAAATTTTGTTAAAAAGGAATTAGTATATTATATCTGAATTTCATAAATATTTGTTACAAAATTATCTAAAGACTCTTTCTTAGTTATACTGAGAATATTGAAGACTAATAACTAATATATTCGGTTTGCTTTAAAATTTTATTTATGCTAACATTTTGTTTGGATATTCTGTGAAATAATTTGTTATGTATGCTTTAAAATATATTTTTAGTGTGAAGATTGGAGTTGATTATTTTAAGGTTGGACGCCATGTGGATGCTATGAATGAATATAATAAGGCTCTGGAAATAGACAAACAAAATGTGGAAGCTTTGGTAGCTCGTGGAGCATTGTAAGTGGATCATGGGTTTTGAGGAATACTTACAAGATAAATGTATATAAGATTTATGAATAGCTCACAAGATAAATTCCACTAATTTTGTCTCATGTCTATAGATATGCAACAAAAGGAAGTCTAAACAAAGCAATAGAAGATTTTGAACTTGCACTGGAAAACTGTCCAACTCACAGAAATGCAAGAAAATACCTCTGCCAGACACTTGTAGAAAGAGGAGGGCAGTAAGTGTCAGATTGGTTTAATAGTAGAGATCTAATATTTAATAGCCAACTACTATAAAATCTTGAACTTAAATAGCATCTTTGACTTAGTTCAGATACTCTTAATTTCAGTTTTGATTGAAAATGTTTTTTAAATGTAGTCCTTTTTACATTCTCTGATCCTTTTATCCTTCCTTATTACTTACTTTCTTCATGATTGGAGATATTTTAGTGTCTTGAGTTCACTGTTGTGAGTATGTATTTTAATACATAGAAAGTTAATAGGTAAATCTTGTGCTGGACACACACCAAAAGTTTTTGTTTAATAGAAATTTCTAACTCATTTCATCATTCTAGTAATTATAATGCCAGAAATACAAATTGAGAACTCTGTAGTTCACTGTACATAAGATTTCACTGTTTTAGTCAACTTATTGCTCTACTTTGTCTAATAAAATCCATGAACTTAGATTAAGTTCCTGGATTTTTGGATTAAACAAACCCTGTAACCTATATTATACTGTCCTGAGATACTGGCATAGTACGTGGCATAATGACTAACAGACTAGTCTAACTTATGAAATATTTTGAAGAAATATAGTATACTTTAAATATAAATAATTTGGTAACATCCTGCTTTAATAATTAAGGGCCAGCATCTTTTTTGCTATCATTTTTTCTTAAATAGAATCATCCCTTTTCTGCTTCATGAATTTGCCAGATCATTACAGTTTGTATGATCATTTCAGAACTCCATATAAATGAAATTTTGCAATATTTGTTTTTAACTGATAAGAACTTCTACTTGGACCCAAGTGATTGGAGCAGCTTTTTTCTTTCTTACATAGCTTACATAACTGTGCTTAGTTGTTCAGTTGTGTCTGACTCCTTGCGACCCCATGGATTGTAGCCTGCCACGCTCCTCTGTCCATGGGGATTCTCCAGGCAAGAACACTGGTGTGGGTTGCCGTGCCCTGCTCCAGGAGATCTTCCCAATCCAGGGATCAGACCCAGGTCTCCCGCATTGCTGGCAGATTCTTTACCATCTGAGCCACCAGGGAAGCCCCTAGGTACATAGCTAGTGCCTCCTTAGATGTGGTTGTCTTACTATTCACATACTCGTGATTTTTAACTCTGTGAATGGCAACACCATCTATTCGGTCATCCAGTCCAGAAATCTTGATCGTCTTTGGCTTATTCCTTCCTCCCCTCATCCTATCTGACACAGAAGTGATTGCATTGAAACCACTGGGTTTATTCATTTGTTTTAAATTCTGATATTTCACAACATAGACTTGTGAGCATCATCTAATAATGATTATTATCCTTTCTGCAGGCTGGTTGTGATATGTGTGCCTTGGTATTTGTGATGTTAGCAGTAAATTTTCTGGGAAAATTTTTCTGTAGAAAGGAAAACTCTTCATAAACTACTAGGAGAAGCCAGCCTACATAGTTCTGTGCTAAAGTTCAAGATCATACTAAATTTCAGAGGGTATCAGTTGATAGTGTGTTTTCACAAATTATACTAAAATGCCACTGCTTGACCTACAATATGGCTTTAATTATCAGTAATGAATTCCTGTTTTTTATTTGTTTAATTGAGATACAGTTGATACATAACTTTATGTTAGTTTCAGGTTATGTTCAACACAGGATTCAATTTATGTATATATTGTGAAGAGTTGACCATTGTGTCTGATTAACATTGATCATCACACAGTTATGTTTTTTTTTTCTTGTGATGAGAACTTTTAAGATGTATTCTTTTTGCAACTTTCAAGTATGGTACTAACTGTAATCACCATGCTGTATATTACATTCTCAGGACTTTATTTTATACCTGGAAGTTTATAAAATGAATCATTTTCACCCATTTTACCCACCCCCTACCCCACCTCCAGCAACCACCAGTCTATTCTCTGTATCTTTGAGTTCAGTTTCTCTGATGTGTTTTATGTGGTTTTATATTGTCTTTTACAACAAAACTAACAAAAAAATAGCAGAAGCACAGTATTTAAGTATTGTTCAATTTGGAAAATAATTTGCTAAACATAGTTTTTCCCTCATGAACTCACATAAGTTCTTGCCTATATGCGTATTTGAGAACTTCTAATTTTTACCAAAAAAGCTAAATTTTCCTTTTGAATTTAGGTTAGAAGAAGAAGAAAAATTTTTAAATGCTGAAAGTTATTATAAGAAAGCTTTGGCTTTGGATGAAACTTTCAAAGATGCAGAGGATGCTTTGCAGAAGCTTCATGTATATATGCAGGTGATTCTTTATTTCCTCTTAGAAATGTAGTCATTTTTAAGATTAATGACAAAACTTAACTTTCTTCTAGGGAATCTATTCTAGATCACTTAATTATGGCATTACAAAAAGTTTTTTAGATATAGCTTTTCTTAATTGGGTTTGACATTACTTCATAGTTTTGTTGAGAAAATTCCCATTGCCTGTTTGGTATGCAGTTGTCCTTGTAGAATTGTCCTTATAGTGAGCTTTCCTGATTCAGTATTATTACTGTAATTGAGCTAATTATAAAAACCATTCTGAAAAATATTTTACACTGTCTTTTCCTGTAATACTGATGATGATGTTTTCTCATGCATTTTCTTCTGAATTGGACCATTGCTGCTGTGTCTGACATCTGGTGCTGCTCATCCCCATCCTCAAACTGGAAAATGATTTCTTATGTAACCATGCATCCAACTGGGCTGTGCTATTTTTTAAATGGTTTGTATTTGAACATGGTGATTCCCCTCTCAACTCACCATATCGGGATTTCTTCCTTTGAATTTTATTTATAAAATTTGTGTCCTGTTTCAATTTTTAATGGTTTTTTTAATATATATATATTTTTCATGTATTTTATTTTTTCTCTTTCTTGCACTCTGGGTCATGGGTATCAATGCAATGGCTTCCCTTTTTTTCCATGGAATACCAACTGCAATATGGTCCTCAATACTGTTCTGGCTGTTCAATGATTAATGCCAAACACCTGTGATTAATTTTTATATGTTAAAAATACTTTTTTAATGCTGGATATATGGTGATTTGGGTATACCACATCTGGTTTTGGTTGGGGGGTGGGTTGGTCTTTTGAAAACTGGATTTTATATATTCTGCTATTTTTAACGTGTGGTTTTTTCCGATATCTGGGTTCTAAAAGAAATCTTTGGAATTAAGAGAAAAACAAGCTGAAAAGGAAGAAAAGCAGAAAACAAAGAAAATAGAAACAAGTGCAGAAAAGTTGCGTAAGCTCTTAAAAGAGGAAAAAAGGTAAACTATAATATTCAGTATTTTTAAACTTAAAGCAAGTACTCAGTTGAACCAAAGTGCCATTTGGGAGATAAAGTAAGTAAAAAATTAAAGTGTTTCAAGTCATAATCAATGATTCTTAGCAAGTATGTGTACCATAAATTTTTCTGTAAAAGAGAGCAAAGGATGGCTAGAGTTCTGAAAAAAAAAAAAGAAAAAAGAATACAAATAAAATGTTATTTTAATTATCTGTATTTTAGGGAGAAATATTTCAAAATTAGAGCAGTAGTTCTCAACTGGGTGTGGTTTCCCATGGGACATTCTTGGTTTTCATAACTGGTAGGTGCTACTGGCATCTAGTGGATAGAGGTCAGAGATGCTGCTAAACTTTTAACAATGATATAGAATTTCCCCACTGCCACCCTACCCTCCCAGCAAAGAGTTATTTGGCCAAAAATGTTAATAGTCCTGAGGTGGTAAAACCATGAACTAGACATAGCCAAATATAAAACTTCCAGTTCTCTCCTTTATGTATTCAGATGCTCTTAAATTTTTAAGGTAATTTTAGAAATGTCACCATGTATTTCAAAAATGATGGATTTGCTTACAGTGACAATTGTCTACACCAGTATTTTTTCCCAAAAGTCACGACTAATGGTAAAATTGGATATTGTAGTAAAAACTAAACTTAATACTATAATTCTTATTTAAGCTGCAAACTTTTATGAAATCTTTAAAGAGAACAAAATAGAACTAAAATCTTTATGGGTAATTAAACGTTTTTATACTCAACATATCTGATGAGTTAACTACATTTTTTTAGGCTAAAGAAAAAAAGAAGAAAATCAACTTCTTCTTCGAGTGTCTCTTCTGCTGATGAATCAGTTTCTTCTTCATCATCCTCTTCATCTTCTGGTCACAAAAGGCATAAGAAACATAAGAGGAACCGCTCAGAGTCTTCTCGAAGTTCTAAAAGGCATTCAGCTAAGGCATCCTCAAATCAGATAGATCAGAATAAGAAAGATGAGTGCTTCCCAGTTCCAGCTAATACGTCAGCATCTTTTCTTAACCAAAAACAAGAAGTGGAAAAACTATTGGAAAAGCAGGATAGGTTATCATATCAAAAGAAACAGGTAAAAGAAAAAGATAAATGTTCTTTCTCATCATCTTCTGTTGAAATGCCGGATGATTTTGGAGGTAGGTCTGAAGATCCAAGAGATTTTTATGATAGCTATAAAACTCAGGCAGGTAGTAGCAGAACAGAAAAGCCATATAAATCAGAAAGACATTTTTCCAGTAGAAGAGATTCCTCAGATTCTTTTTATAGGAATTCAGAGGATAAGGTAAAAATGTATGGTTATAGAAGATTTGAAAAAGATACAGAAGGAAGAAAAGAGCACTATAGAAAGTGGGAGCCAGGTTCCACGAGACATGCTACTTCACCAGCAAGCTCAGACTACTCTTGGAAGTCAGGAGAAAAATATAAGAAATCCACTTACTCTGGATCACGTGATCTAAGTAGACATGAGCAAAGATATCAATTAAATAAAAATCAAGGAGAATATGAAAGAGAGGGTAATTACGAGGAGGATATTAAAACAGAGATTCCGGGAGAGGGGCTCAATAGCAAAGAGCATTCAGAAGGTGGAGTTAAAAAAAATTTACCTCAAAATTTACTCAATATATTTAATCAGATAGCTGCATTTGAGAAAGAAAAAGGAAATAAGCCAAAAAACTAATATGCCAAGGGTATCCTCAACATTACACTAAAGACTTAATAAAATATTTGGATCTTTTAGTAATACAGTCCAGAAATCTCTGCTCCCGTGGTTTGTAGACATTATGGAAATCAATTGCTTTTTATAGCGGTTCTCAAAGTATATTTGTTTCAGTTATAGGTCCCCGTTTCATAGCTTTTTTTTTTTAATGTGTGTATGTTATGTACAGTTATTTCTTATTCTGATGATTTAAACTTCTTCACCTAAAGATAACTTTCAAAGTATTGTTTCTTCATTGTACTCTGGTATGTTAGAATTCCTCAGGTTCACCTTATCCTGCTGTTTGAGAAAATATTAAATTTGTGCATTGAACACTTGGGTCATTTTTATGAAAAATTATTTCATTCTGTTAAAAGCTCTTGACTTTCTAAAGAGATTATTTGAATGTTAAATACCATTTTATAATCATTTGTTTAAAGGTGAATTTTCTTCCATAACATTTTTAAATGGTAGACAGATACGTGTCTTGTCTAATTGACCTCTAAAGCCTGATTTAATTAAAATGATTTATGTACCAGATGTTTAAAAGTACATTAGGAATAAAGCCATGAAAGTTGAATAGGGGCCCATTTTGCTCATCTCTCTTTTTTTTTCTTCCTTGCTAACAGTGTAGCCCTAAGAAATTTCTTTAAATATTGACAAGACCATGCATTCCAGGCATGAATAGATCAGAGTAGGAAATAGTCCTTCTGGCAAAAGCAGCAGTGGCAAGTGAAGCACACTATAAATCTGATCTTCCACTAAGGGAAAGGAAGTTAGGAAACTGTCCTAGTATTGCAAATGTCCAGCTGAGTGTGTTTTTTGATAGCCTAGAGCTGGCTTGCATTTCTGCTTTTCTTCCTAGAGTCTGAATAAATGATTCAGCTGACAGAACCTGGACTTACTCAGAATTAATTTCAGCAACTACAGCTGAAGAAGGAATGAACTTGGATTATAATGATTGTTCACAAATTATTAAAAACCGTATAGATGAGAATAGAGATAGGTATACATAGGAGTCATAGTTGTTTAGAATCTCATAGGCTTTAGAATCTCCAATTCATGATGATACTGGATGGCTGGGTTGAAGGGTAGCGAGTATCCCCATCTACAAACGTCTAAGTGACAGAGAATGCCAGCAGAAGACAACACTTAGTCCTTGTTCTGTTTCGGTTCTTGCCAGCAATAAAATACCAAAACTTAATATAACTTAGTTCAGTCCAGTCGCTCAGTCGTGTCCAACTCTTGGCGACCCCATGAATTGCAGCACGCCAGGCCTCCTGGTCCATCACCAACTCCCGGAGTTCACTCAAACTCATGTCCATTGAGTCGGTGATGCCATCCAGCCATCTCATCCTCTGTCGTCCCCTTCTCCTGCCCCCAATCCCTCCCAGCATCAGAGTCTTTTCCAACGAGTCAACTCTTCACATCAGGTGGCCAAAGTAAAGTCTGACACTGTTTCCACTCTTTCCCCATCTATTTCTCATGAAGTGATGGGACCAGATGCCATGATCTTTGTTTTCTGAATGTTGAGCTTTAAGGCAACTTTTTCACTCTCTTTCACTTTTCATCGAGAGACTTTAGTTCCTCTTCACTTTCTGCCGTAAGGGTGGTGTCATCTGCATATCTGAGGTTATTGATATTTCTCGTGGCCATCTTGATTCCAGCTTGTGCTTCTGGCCCAGCGTTTCTCATGATGTACTCTAACTTAACCATTCCATAAATACTGTGCTAGGCTTTGGTTGGTGGCTCAATAATAGAAGCTACTGTGCAATTCCAGGGCTTCCCTGATAGCTCAGTTAGTGAAGAATCCACCTGCAATGCAGGAGACTCTAGTTCAATTCTTGGGTAGGAAAGATCTGCTGGAGAAGGGATAGGCTACCCACTATGCTATTCTTGGCCTGGAGAATTCCATGGACTGTATAGTCCATGGGGTCACAAAGAGTCAGACATGACTGAGCGACTTTACATTTTCACTATGCAATTCCAGTGTGTTGGGCCCTGTGCATTTATATAAATTACCTGATTTCAATAAACAACATAGATAACTTTTACTGTCTCTATATTATAAATGAGAAAAAAAGCATAGAGAAATAACTTTCCCAAGGTCACAGTACCAGTCCTTGCCTGTTTGGAATACACTTCAACTTCCAGGTAATTTGCAAAGTAAAATAGGGCAAAGAATGAGAATTTTGGTGAACATTCAAAGTGATCGTAAGATTAATCAGTAAATTTCACAAATCTCACTGGAATAATGTTTCACAAAAAAACAAACCAGCTTTTTACCCATCTTATTCATTGGACTTGGCTGTGCCTTTTGCTTCCAGTTAAAAGAAATGACAATAAATACACCAGTGATCCAGAGAATTACTGCCTTTCAGAAGGAATTGCAAGTGACAGTTGTAAACAATGACAGTTTTTGTTAAATACTTTTCCCCAAGATTTGAAGGAGACAGTACTCATTTAAGTATATATATTCTGATACATTTATTTGAAGACCAGTTTTATAACATAGTCATACTTCACCCTCTGTTCCAAAGTTCAGAGTGTTGGGCACATGTTATGATAAAGAACTGACAAATAACTAATTCTTAATCTGGTAGTCTACCGGAAATTTACAGAATTCCTATTGCAAATCTAATTACGCCTGGCTTTCTTTCAACTGCTTATTAAATCAAGGAAATATTGAAAACATATTCTTGGTTGTATCTTGAGAGCAGAATCTTCACTATGTTTGACTTCTTTCAAGATCAGAGTGGCCTACTTCTAGAAATTTAAGCTCCACTGTTGCTATATAGTGGTTCTCTTTCCTATCAGCTGTTTTCTTGGTGGAGGGAGGGGGAGAGGTAATGCTAAAAGAAGAAACTAACAGATTTCTTCTCCCAAAGTCTGAGAAATGTTTCTTTTAATAAATAAAACCTAATTTCAGGATCATCTAGGCCAAAAGAATTTTAATAGTGTTGTAAACTATATAGTACAGTAAATCTTTAGCGATTTCTTCCTAAAAGATTCTGTTACATTAGAAGTGAGAAGTTTCATGGCTAGCATGAAGTTTTTACATTTTTCACTGAATAAAACTTTTCTCTGGTCATTTTGTATTTCTAACACTTAGTAGGCCTTTATATCAGTATAAGGCATCCAGAAGTATACAGTGTGATATACTATTTTAAACTTAGGAGACTTTGGGTTTTGTGTTTACAACTTGTTCAAGAGAGATTTAAAATTTTATTTGTTGGTCTTTCTGCTTTTACCAGTACTGGAGGCACTGCTAGCACTAGTTGGTCTGGAAGTGCTGCCAGTTAGTGGAGAGGCTGGGAAGTTCAGCTCTAATACTTTGATCGAAGTCTGAGAAGCAGAAGTGCTTGTGCTCTTAGATGACCTAGAATAAAACCAGAGTTACAATAGTGTAATTCAGAATTTGTATTTTAGTAGAGACCCTCTCATTAATCGCAAAGATGCCATAATCCCACAAGTACTTAAAGAGATCAAAAAAGATACATTGTTAAGAGTGGTAATAATGAATTCTAAAAGACCATTAATAGTATCAGGAAATTAAGAAGAAAGAGATGATAAACATAAAGTTTCAAATCAGTAGAAAAATAGTTCTGCAAATATATTTCTATTTAAAAAAATGTTTCAACTATAATTTAGAATCATTAGGTATTAAAAGTTTGCCAAATCATTCAACAAAAGGTAAGAAAAGAGGCAAGAAAATTTGAGTGCTGGCAATAGTGATTAAAATGATAGATTATATAATTTGAGCCAAAAAGAAGAAAATGAGGGACCTATTGACAGGATAAAGTGGTGGAGTCATTTGAAAAACATAACTAGCCATACAATTCTGAATGCTAAGTTTTGAAAGTATGCTTTTACAAAAATACTAGGGTGGGATGGGTGAATTTAACTCAGATGACCATTATATCTACTACTGTGGGCAGGAATCGCTTAGAAGAAATAGAGTACCGATTATAGTCAACAAGAGTCCGAAATGCAGTGCATGGATGCAATCTCAAAAACGATAGAATGATTTCTGTTCGTTTCCAAGGCAAACCATTCAATATCACAGTAACCCAAGTCTATGCCCTGACCAGTAACGCTGAAGAAGCTGAAGTTGAACAGTTCTATGAAGACCTACAAGATCTTTTAGAACTAAGAGCCAAAAAAGATGTCCTTTTCATTATAGGGGAGTGGAATGCAAAAGTAGGAAGTCAAGAAACACTGGGGGTAACAGGCAAATTTGGCCTTGGAGTACAGAACGAAGGGGGCAAAGACTAATAGAGTTCTGCCAAGAGAACGCACTGGTCATAGCAAACACCCTTTTCTAACAACACAAGAGAAGACCCTACACATGGACATCACCAGATGGCCAACACCGAAATCAGATTGATTATATTCTTTGCAGCCAAAGATGGAGAAGCTCTATACAGGCAGCAAAAATAAGACGGGGAGCAGCTCAGATCATGAACTCCAGCTCAGATCATGAACTCCTTACTGCCAAATTCAGACTGAAGAAAGTGGGGGAAATCACTAAACCATTCAGGTATGACCTAAATCAAATCCCATATGATTATACAGTGGAAGTGAGAAAGAGATTTAAGGGACTAGATCTGATACAGTGCCAGATGAACTATAGATGGACGTTCATGACATTGTACAGGAGACAAGACCATCCCCAGGAAAAGAAATGCAAAAAAGCAAAATGGCTATCTGAGGAGGGCTTACAAATAGCTGTAAAAAGAAGAGAAGCAAAAAGCAAAGGAAAGGAAAGATATAAGCATCTGAATGCAGAGTTCCAAAGAATAGCAAGGAGAGATAAGAAAGCCTTCCTCAGCGATGAATGCAAAGAAATAGAGGAAAACAACAGAATGGGAAAGACTAGAGGTCTCTTCAAGGAAATTAGAGATACCAAGGGAATATTTCATGCAAAGATGGGCTCAATGAAGGACAGAAATGATATGGACCTGACAGAAGCAGAAGATATTAAGAAGAGGTAGCAAGAATACACAGAAGAACTGTACAAAAAAAGATCTTCACGACCCAGATAATCACGATGGTGTGACCACTCACCTAGAACCAGACATCCTGGAATGTGAAGTCAAGTGGGCCTTAGGAAGCATCACTACAAACAAAGATAGTGGAGGCGATGGAATTCCAATTGAGCTATTTCAAATCCAAAAAGATGCTGTGAAAGTGCTGCAGTCAATATGTCAACAAATTTGAAAAACTCAGCAGTGGCCATAGACTGGAAAAGGTGAGTTTTCATTCCAATCCCAAAGAAAGGCAATGCCAAAGAATGCTCAAACTACTGCACAATTGCACTCATATCACACGCTAGCAAAGTAATGCTCAAAATTCTCCAAGCCAGGTTTCAGCAATACATGAACCATCAACTTTCAGGTGTTCAAGCTGGTTTTCGAAAAGGCAGAGGAACCAGAGATCAAATTGCCAACATCCGCTGGATCATGGAAAAAGCAAGAGAGTTCCAGAAAAACATCTATTTCTGCTTTATTGACTATGCCAAAGCCTTTGACTCTTTGGATCACAATAAACTGTGGAAAATTCTGAAAGAGATGGGAATACCAGACCACCTGACCTGCCTCTTGAGAAACCTATATGCAGGTCAGGAAGCAACAGTTGGATCTGGACATGGAACAACAGACTGGTTCCAAATAGGAAAAGGAATACATCAAGGCTGTATATTGTCACCCTGCTTATTTGACTTATATGCAGAGTACATCATGAAAACGCTGAGCTGGAAGAAGCACAAGCTGGAATCAAGATTGCTGGGAGAAATAATAACCTCAGATATGCAGATGACACCACCCTTATGGCAGAAAGTGAAGAACTAAAGAGCCTCTTGATGAAAATGAAAGAGAACAGTGAAAAAGTTGGCTTAAAGCTCAACATTCAGAAAACAAAGATCATGGCATCTGGTCCCATCATTTCCCAGCAAATAGATGGGAAACAGTGGCTAACTTTATTTTCGGGGGCTCCAAAATCACTACAGATGGTAACTGCAGCCATGAAATTAAAAGACACTTACTTCTTGGAAGGAAAGTTATGACCAACCTAGATAGCATATTCAAAAGCAGAGACATTGCTTTGTCAACAAAGGTCTGTCTAGTCCAGGCTATGGGTTTTCCAGTAGTCACGTATGGATGTGAGAGTTGGACTATAAAGAAAGCTGAGTGCTGAAGAATTGATGTTTTTAAACTATGGTGTTGGAGAAGACTCTTGAGAGTCCCCTGGACTGCAACGAGATCCAACCAGTCCATCCTAAAGGAAATCAGTCCTGGGTGTTGATTGGAAGGACTGATGTTGAAGCTGAAACTCCAATACTTTGGCACCTGATGCAAGAGCTGACTGATTTGAAAAGACCCTGATGCTGGAAAGATTGAGGGCAGGAGGAGAAGGGGACGACAGAGGATGAGATGGCTGGATGGCATCACTGACTCAATGGACCTGAGTTTGGGTGAACTCCAGGAGTTGGTGATGGACAGGGAGACCTGGTGTGCGGGTCTCCCCCCAGCACATGCGGTCGCAAAGAGTCGGACAAGACAGCGACTGAACTGAACTGAGGGTGTTTAAGTGGGTGGTCACCATGTTTACATAGAAAATGTTTATGATTTTGTTTTACTTAAAAAATATCTTTTAGGAAATCCTTTCATGACATCTTGCTGTGGAGTAATGAAAAGTAATACGGTTCTGAATGTGGCAGATTGGGAATTTTAAGATGAGGATCATCTTTATTATTATTTATTATTTTGTCAGCAAGGCACAGGAACATTGACTAAATGTCTACCTGATACAATTCTGGATAAAACTAAACTGCAGAAGAAAAAATAATTTCCTTTTTAGCAAACCAAAGCAGCATAAATAAAATTCTAACTTCTTAGATTTTACAGTGGATTTTAATCTTATAAATCTTACTCAATATGTATGTACAGCTAAGTGGTCCTTTTATGGTTTACTCAATTCTCCCCACACTCAGGGATGACCATGCTATGTGTATCATCCAAAATGTCACCCTGCTTTATCCTGCTGAAATAGCTAATAGTCACAAAGCACTATATGTCAAACTGGAAATGCTAACACCAGAGAGAAGCCAGAAGAGTCTTGTGCTGCTGGCTGGTTTCTGCCTCTGACACAAACATCAGAAGGTAGGGAAAGTGGGGGAGAGTACTAGCAGTGCACTGGCAGGTCCAACAGCGATGGCATATGGAAGTGGCCGAATTTGCTTGGGATGGAAGCTGTAACTGAGTGAGTCAGGAGATGGTGTTTTCTCCTTCCACTTACCTTGCTGATAACAGTGAAGTCTGGGAAGGAGATCTAGAACTGTGACGACTACCTTTAGTACTAGTTGTAGGTAGTTCTAAACCACTCTGGAAAAATATTCAAGAGCAATCATTAGTACCACTGCATTTCAGAGTATTTTTCAATAGATTTCATTTTATGTTTTTTAATTAAATTTTTCTTCATGAAATGTTTAAGAAATATTTGACTAGAAGATAACCTTATTACCTGTTGAAAGTATGTTTGAAGGATAACACCGATCTCAGCATTTTCTTGTGTGATATCAACTATCATTTCATCAATGATCTTGTGAAGCTGTTTCACTTCACGAAGTTTGATATCTTGTTCTTCTAGTGTTTCATCTTTTGTATCTTTCAAAAGACGGACTTCCTTGGTGAGTTTTGCACACTGTTGGTCAACAGCAGTCAGTTATTTAAACCTATTTTCTAGAACTAAGTATTTTTTAATGGATGAAGGAAGATGTGAGGTTACCATTTGGAACTCCAAAACAAATATGACAGGTCAGTTTTTTAAAGTTTCCAATACCTGTTTAGTTACTCTTTCTAATTTTGGCTTCTGTTCCTCAGTTTCTCTGTTTAATTGAAGTACATAAGCTTGCTTCTCTGTTACTTTTTCTTTGACGTTATTTGTTAAGTGTTCTATAACTGTTAAAGTATTTTCCATGCTCTGCAGAAAATAAATATTAACAAATTTATTGGTTAGGATCAGAAATAACTTATAATTGCCACTTGTCAAGTATTTAATTCTGATTCCTTTGTTTTTGTATATATGTGCTTGGTTGCTCAGTTGTAGCCAACTCTGCATATATAATGTACATTCTATTGGTAGATAATAAGTATAATGGTTTTATGGATTAAGTTTTATATATAATTCCACTGGAAGGTTATTATGGTATTTGGGAGAAAAACAATTCAAACAATGACTATTGAAAGCACACAGTTTTCAAAGATTCCCAACTCATATAATCTATTCCTTTAATAAAAAAAAAAAATCTCTGTAAGTGCACTCAGTCATGTCCAGCTCTGCGACCCTTTCAACTGTAGCCTGCCAGGCTCTTCTGTTCATGGGATTTTTCAGGGAAGAATACTGGAGTGGGTTGCCATTTCCTCCTCCAGTGGATCTTCCCAAACCAGGGATTGCACCCCTCTCTCTTGTGTCTGCTGCATTGGCAGGTGGATTCTTTACCACTGAGCCATCAGGGAAGCCCTTAAATGTTTATATGCTGCTGCTCCTGCTAAGTCACTTCAGTCGTGTCCGACTCTGTGTGACCCCAGAGATGGCAGCCCACCAGGCTCGCCTGTCCCTGGGATTCTCTAGGCAAGAACACTGGAGTGGGTTGCCATTTCCTTCTCCAATGCATGAAAGTGAAAAGTGAAAGTGAAGTCGTTCAGTCGTGTCCGACTCTTAGCGACCCCATGGCGACCCCATGGACTGCAGCCTACCAGGCTCCTCCGTCCATAGGATTTTCCAGGCAAGAGTACTGGAGTGGGGTGCCATTGCCTTCTCCAAAATGTTTATATAGAGCCTGCTTATTACCATGCACATTGTTTTCTCATCTTTCAAATTTTTGTTTTAAGGAATAGTCTTTTAAGGTGATTTTAAAGGATTTAACTGAAATAAAGATTAGGGGATATCATAGGTAGTTAGCTGTAATTTATCCACTGATTACCAAGTAATTCTCAGGGCTTAGCACTGGGATTTTAACTAGTTAATACTTTGAGCACTTTTTTCTCATTTAAGTGAGATATCTCTAACTGCTTCTCTATAAAAAATTGTATATTAACAAGAGTAGAATAATTATAATAGTGCTAGTTAACTTTTACTAAGGGCTTATTATTAAAGCCTATAGAATTTACCTGGATATCTTCCTGTAGTTCTCTGATTTGTCTTTGTTTGTATCTATATTTTTCATCAACAGCTCTTTTTTGTTCTTCTAGTTGAATTTTTACCTCATACTCAGCACCTAGAATTTAAAAGAATTTTGCTTTAAATTTTTAACATGCTGTGTAGAAAGCAAATTTAAAATAATACATAATTTAAACTTCTAATATTTTTCATTATGAAAGATCAACTTCCGTATGTCTAATTTTTGAAAAATAGGATGTGAAATAACTATTCTTATTTTGTCAACATAGAGCACCCAGTATGCTGCTGTGTTTTTCAGATTTGAAATGAACTGTGTAGAGGAGTACTATGCCACATCACTACAACTAGTAACAGATGGAATTAACACCTTAGCATTTATTTTAAGTGGGGGAGGGAAGGGGGGTTGTGGTGATTAGGTTTTCAGCTGAATCAAACATGAGGCACTTGTTTTCCTTATCGCATAGTGATCCTCTTTTTAAAATAACTATGCAGCTTTCATTGCATGTACATTCATTTAAAAGTTTCAATAATTTCTACATACTAGATGGAGTCACTTTCTGAAAAGATTGTTTGTAATTATTGTTGCAGCTGTTCAGCACTTGCAGGGTGTTTCCTAGAGCATAGATTTCTTTTTCAGCTTTGTTGATCTTAGCATCCAAACTGTCACCTTCCCTTTGAAGTTCTTCTTTTTCTTGAGCAGCCTGTTTAAAACAGAATAGAATAGATTGGTTAAAAGTATTTATCATGGCGGGCGGGTGGGGGAGGGGCAGAAGAATGTCTGTGATCAGGGCAGGAAGTACTTAACTCACAATACCAATTTGCCTTGGGACGCTCATGCAGCACCAAGCATTTATTTCTTGCACTTGATTTACCAAATCCTGAAGGCCTTCCAAATATAGCACTTAGGATACAAAACCATGATGGGAGTTAACTAAAACTTAACATGAAGACTCGAACAAAAATGACCAAAAAATATAAACTTTACTGAGAAAAGAAAAGGTTAAGTAGAAGAGGTTTCAAATTAGATATTAAATAAAAGGAATGTATGTTTCTTGCCTGGAAGAGGTTTGGCACACTTTGACATTTTAAATCTTAGGAGTAAAAGAGGTTAGCAAGCTAAACCCATGAAAGTGAAAGTGTTAGTTGCTCAGTTGTGTCCAACTCTGCAACCCCATGGACTGTTAACCCGCCAGGCTCCTCTGTCCATGTAATTCTCCAGGAAGAATAGTGGAGTGGCTTGCCATTTCATTCTCTAGGGGATCTTCCCACCCCAGGAATTGAATATTTTTAAGAAGAAAAAATACTGCATGATTCTACTTACATGAAGTACCTAGAGCAGTCATATTCACAAAGGCAAAGTAGATTGGTGGTTGCCAGGGATTTCAGGGAGGGAGAAATGGGGAGTTAACTGTTTAACAGGTACAGTTTCAGTTCTGAAAGATAAAGTTCTGGAGACGGCTGTTGTGTTGACTGCACAACAATATGAATGTAGTTAATACTACTGAACTGTACACTTAAAAACTATTAAAACAGCAAATTTTAAGCCCAATTTCATGTATATATTCCTGGAGAAGAAAATGTTAACCCACTGCAGTATCCTTGCCTGGAAAATCCCATGGACAAAGGAGCATGGTTGGCTACAGTCCATGGGGTTGCAAAGAGTCAGACAGAAGTGAGCAACTAACACTTCACTTCATGTATGTATTATCATATTTTAAAACAGCTTTAATTAAAGATAATTATGATAAATGTGGCCAGGAACAAGTGAAGTCTATAAACTGCTGAAAACCAAAAATTCCTCAGTAAGTAGTCAGCGGACTTCTGGGTTAGGCCTTCTAGAGTTGTGCCAAAACAGTTCCAAAGCACTTCTCCAATTAAAGACTGAGAGAGAGAGTATGCATATATATTTAAAAATGCCCCCATGAAAAGATGCTCCTCATCACTAATCATTACAGAAATTCAAATCAAAACTGCAGTGAGATCCCACCTTACACCAGTCAGAACAGCCATCATTATAAAGCCTAAAAATAGCACATGCTAGAGGAGGTGTGAAGAAAAGGGAATCTTCCTCCACTGTTGGTGAGGATGTAAATTGGTGCTGCCACTGTGGAAGACCTGTATGAAGGTTCCTGAAAAAACTACAAAGAGAGTTGCCATATGATCCAACAATCCTACTCCTGGGCATATACGCATATAAAATGATAACTCAGAAAAGATACATGGACCCCTCTGTTCACAACATTATTCACAAGACATGGAAACAACTTATATGTCCATGGACAGATGAATGGATTGATGTGGTACATATATACAATGGAATATTAACTCAGCTGTAGAAAAGAATAAAATAATGCAATGTGCAGCAACATGGTGGACCTAGAGGTTATCATACTAAATGAAGAAAGAGAAAGACAAATATCATATGATATCACTTACATGCAGACTCTAAAACAAGCCTATCTATGAAACAAACAGTTCCACAGACACATTAAACAGACTTGAAGTTGCAAAGGGTGGAGTAGAGGAGGGAAAGAGTGGGAGTTTGGGATTAGCAGATGCAAATTTAGCCACTGGCCCACCAGGGGAGTCCAGAAGACTGTTGGTTTTTAATGACTAATATGGTAAAAGCAGGGTTCAGGAATCACACCTCTAGTTCTCATTTATTCTAAGCAAGCAAAAAGTTCTCACAGTCAACATTGCTGCCTCCTTCAAACCTGATCAAATTTTACATAACTTAAGATCTACAGTTTTTTTTTAAGTCCTTCTCAGGTTCACTATTGTGAAATTAACTATATTTTAGTTATCTTTCCTAAAGTGTTAAGATATTACAATTGGCTCAATTACTGAAGCAAATTTGTGGTAAAATGTATTTCTAAAAATAAGCTGATTGACATAGCAAACAGACGTGTGGTCACCAAGGGAGAGGGGGTGGGGAAGGGATGGGAGTTTGACATTAGCAGAAGCAAATTAATATATACAGGCTGGATAAACAACAAGATCCCATTGAATAAACCATAATGGGAAAGAACATTGGAAAAAGAATATATGTATGTATAACTGAATCACCTTGCTGTACAGCAGAAATTTAACACTAAACAAATCAACGATACTTTAATAAAGTTTAAAAAAAAAAGTACCGAAACCTATTTTTAGTCAAAATCAACTAATAATTTCTTTGGTAAAGTTATTCAATCCCAAGTATCTATCTTTAAATCAGAATGTGATCACTGGAAAAGTTTTGGTAACATTTCAGTTCTTAACATTTTCACTGTTTATTGTTTTATTATCCTCAAGATATATATTTTATATCAAATAGTATGTAATAAAAAGCTTAGCAAAAAAAAAAAATTCTGAGATAAACTACATCTAATTCTTTCAAGTTCAGTCTAGAATTAGCAAACATTTCATTTAAAATATAGTGTAGTGGGGAAAAGCTAGAATGAGTCAAAACAGCTAGATTTTAGTTGTAGATTTCCTCCTGCTGCTGCTGCTGCTAAGTCGCTTCAGTCCTGTCTGACTCTGTGCGACTCCAGAGACGGCAGCCCACCAGGCTCCCCCGTCCCTGGGATTCTCCAGGCAAGAACACTGGAGTAGGTTGCCATTTCCTTCTCCAATGCATGAAAGTGAAAAGTGAAAGTGAAGTCACACAGTCATGTCCGACTCTTCACGACCCCATGGGCTGCAGCCTACAAGGCTCCTACATCCATGAGATTTTCCAGGCAAGAGTACTGGAGTGGGGTGCCATTGCCTTCTCCGTAGTAAGCTGAATAGCATTAAATAATTTACTTCACTACTCCAAGTGCAATTTGTCAAATAAAGGCATTGGATTTGTTCATTTATACAAATTCCAGATCTAATTCCATATATACCTTAAACTTCTAAACCTTTATGGTCCCATTTACCTGTAAATCACCAATTATATAATGTTTTGCCTTTTATCCTGGATTAGAAGAGCAGTTATTTGGAGAAGGAAATGGCAACCCACTCCAGTGTTCTTGCTTGGAGAATCCCAGGGATGGGGGAGCCTGGTGGGCTGCCGTCTATGGGGTCGCACAGAGTCAGATACGACTGAAGTGACTTAGCAGCAGTAGCAGCAGTATTTGGTAGAAATGTTTATACCTTTCTGTCAGCATTTTAAAGTAATTTTATTGGGCTGTTTGATTAAATTCTGATCAGAATTGAACTGTTTCCTTAAAAAGATAAAAAGGAACTTGGAAATGTGATTTGAAAGATGCCAGACCTTCACTGATTGCTGATTATATTTTTTCTGACTCTTTTAAGAGTCAGATATAGAAGCTGCTAAGGTAGGAAGGATTGAAAGCAGGAGGAGAAGGGGATGGCGGGACAAGATGGTTGGATAGCATCACCAACTCAATGGACATGAGTTTGAGCAGACTCCAGGAGATGGTGAAGGACAGGGAAGTCTGGTGTGCTATAGTCCATGGGGTCGCAAAGAGTCAGACATGACTGAGTGACTGAACAATACAAGGTGGGTAAAAGGGAATATGACCATGTGTGTAACATAGACAAGAGGATACTTGCAGGACCAAAAATGAGGACTGTGGGTTAAACTGTTAACCTAAAAAAAAACACAAGAAGTCCCAACCCTCAGTACCTCAGAATGTGACCATATATGGAAATAGGGTCTTTGTAGATGTAGTCAAGTTATGATGAACTCATTAGGGTAGGCCCTAGTCCACTATCACTAGTGTCCTTACAAAAATGGGGAATTTGAACACAGACAAAGAGGAAAGGCTGAAAAGACACAAGAAGAATGCCATGTGAAGATGAAGGCAGAGCTAATGATGATGCTTCCATAAGCTAAGGAATTCCAAAAACTGCCAGCAAACCACCAAAAACTAAGAGAGAGGCATATAACATATTGTCCCTCCAAACCCTTAGAAAGAACCAGTCCTGCTGACACCATCTTGGACTTCGAGCCACTACAACTGTAAGATGTCTATAGTATAAGCTACCTAGTTGTGACACTTTGTTATAGCAGCTCTAACAAATTAATACAAGGGGTCAGCAAACAGTATGGGGAAGAGTAAATATTTTAGGCTTTCTGGGGCAGTCAGTCTCTAAACCACTAGTACTTAATACCACTGCTATTGTAGCATGAAACCAGCCAGAGACAATACATAAATGAATGAGTTTATGTATTGTGTGGTTCAGCACTTATTTATAAAATGGTAGTGGGCAGCACTTAGCCCAGAGTCCTTGGTTTGCTTACCCCTGAAATAGAGTATGCAGAAAATAAAAGACTGGTTTGCTCTATAACCAAACTCCTCTCCCCCAGTGCTATAAACATACATATATATGCCTATCAGGAAAGACCACCTTCGGGAGGAATGTAAAGGATATAAGGAAGGGAAAGGAGCCTGAATTGAGTGAATTTACATCCTAAGTCTACCACATTCAAAACTAGAAATGATGTTTAGCTTCTAAGTTTTTTCCAGCAGTGGAACTGCTGAAATCATATTTTCAAAAAGTTAAATATTATGCTCATATGAACATAAACATGTCAAAGATTTTATCCAGTTCATTAGTGAAAGAACCAGTAAGATATTTAGACAAGTTCAAAAAGAGAATTAGAACAGATTTTACATATATAGTCAGAAATGCTGAAATTAATTTTCTTATAGATATAAAACTGCCTAATATCTTTTCAGTTCAATTCAGTTCGGTTTAGTCTCTCAGTCATGTCCACCTCTTTGCGACCCCATGAATCATAGCACACCAGGCCTCCCTGTCCATCACCAGCTCCCAGAGTTCACCCAAACTCATGTCCATCGATCAGTGATGCCATCCAGCCATATCATCCTCTGTCATCCCATTCTCCTCTTGTCCCCAATCCCTCCCAGCATCAGAGTCTTTTCCAATGAGTTAACTCTTTGCATGAGGTGGCCAAAGTACTGGAGTTTCAGCTTCAGCATCAGTCCTTCCAATGAACACCCAAGACTGATGTCCTTTAGGATGGACTGGTTGGATCTCCTTGCAGTCCAAGGGACTCTCAAGAGTCTTCTCCAACACCACAGTTCAAAAACATCAATTTTCAGTGCTCAGCTTTCTTCACAGTCCAACTCTCACATCCATACACGACCACTGGAAAAGCCATAGCCTTGACTAGATGGATCTTTGTGGACAAAGTAATGTCTCTGCTTATATGCTATCTAGGTTGGTCATAAATTTCCTTCCAAGGAGTAAGCGTCTTAATTTCATGGCTGCAATCACCATCTGCAGTGATTTTGGAGCCCAAAAAAATAAAATCTGACACTGTTTCCACTGTTTCCCATCTATTTCCCATGAAGTGATGGGACCAGATGCCATGATCTTAGTTTTCTGAATGTTGAGCTTTAAGCCAACTTTTTCACTCTCCTCTTTCACTTTCATCAAGAGGCTTTTTAGTTCCTCTTCACTTTCTGCCATAAGGGTGGTGTCATCTGCATATCTGAGGTTATTGATAGTTCTCCCGGCAATCTTGATTCCAGCTTGTGCTTCTTCCAGCCCAGCGTTTCTCATGATGTACTCTGCATATAAGTTAAATGAGCACGGTGACAATATACAGCCTTAACGTATTCCTTTCCCTATTTGGAACGAGTCTGTTGTTCCATGTCCAGTTCTAACTGTTGCTTCCTGACCTGCATACATGTTTCTCAAGAGGCAGGTCAGGTGGTCTGGTATTCCCATTTTCCATAGTTTATTGTGATCCACAGTCAAAGGCTTTGGTAATACAATATAATGCTTGGGCTATCTTTCCTACAAGCATTAAGTGAGTTGTATTACACTGGGCAAAATTCATTTGCATTGTTATGAGTGAGAATCATATGCATTACCATCATTTTTCCATAAGATAAAGTCTATCCCTCTAGAGAATGGTAAAATAGATTAGTCAACAGAAAATCAGTCAGAGGTGTGCATTCCTGTAGAATCAGACAATCCCTGGAGGGCCTGCTAGAAAATGGCAAGCCTTCTCTGTCACCATGAAGTGGCATCATTGTATACCCACTGATTGCTTTTCCTCATTTTCAGACCATGGATGATTTTTCTTAACATTAAGCCAGACTGACTTTAGTTATTAAAGAAAGTTTCAGTTTTATACATCTGGCACACATGAGGAATAGTGAGTAAAACATTTAAATGTTCTATAAACAAAACATGTAAATAACTGTGTAGCAAGCTATGAACCCTGGAGAAGATGGAAAGTGGAATGTGGCATCAGGAAATTGAGAACAACTGACAGCCTTGATTAATGTCATATATTAGTTACATTGGCACAAAGGAATACTCCTCCTCATATGACCTGCCTGTTTTTTCCTAAAAAGTGGATACTTCCCATCAACATCATCATCATAACAGCAATAACAATAATTTCAGCTAACATTCATTGAGAGCTCATTTTGTTCCATGCACTGCTTTAAGGGCTTTACATATATTTTCTCATTTACTTCTTACAACAAACGTAACAGTATCCTAATTTTGCAAGTGAGGACACTGAGGCCCCAAATGGTTAAGTAACTTATTCAAGGTCACCTACCTAATCAGTGATAGAATTAAGACTCGGGCAAAAGCACTCTAACACCAGTGCTTCATCAGAGCCCTTGTTGGGAGAGAAACTTCACTGCAATTGCAGCATCTATCTACTTCCCAAGAATTAACAGAATAGAGCCTCCAATTCACCCCTTGGGAACCTTCAAAACCTGAGAGGAGGAAACTACTGTTAATAGTGGACAGAAGCCTGAGGTACTAAAGACTGATGAGATAAGAAGCATTTGAGAGCTGGGACTCATTTCTCATATAGGTTGGATGGAATTTCCTGAGGCAAAGTGGCAGACATATGTGTTTAGGGCAGCCTAAAAGAAGGGCTACAGAGGGAAACTTAGAAGAGTAAGTAGAAGTCAACCACAAGATGGTAGTCAACTCTCAAAACATCAGGAAAAAAAAAATAGTAAATTTATCTGATGTGTTTGTCTCCTAATATGAAGGCAAAGGAACAGCCTCCTTCCTCTCTGGATATCTGCCATACCAGGACAGCAATGGTAAACAGGAGGGTAAGATTCAGAGGTGGTGGAGCTCCAGGAGACAAAGTCTAGGTTGTGGTCATATGAGTGGATACAGTGAAGTAAAGCTTTGAGCCCAAAGTGAATGGGTTGTCACAAGCACGTGATACTGAGAGTGACAGTAGGTTTTAGAGTAAGAGTTTATGTACTTTGAATAAATGAGGGAACACAACATGACACAGGTGTGAAGAACCGACTCACTAGAAAAGACCCTGATGCTGGGAAAGATTGAAGGCAAGAGAAGAGGACAACAGAGGATAAGATGGTTGCATATATCACCGACTTAATGGACATGAGTTTGAGTAAACTCCGGGAATTGATGGACAGGGAAGCCTGGCAGGCTGCAGTCCATGGGGTTGCAAAGAGACGGACACGACTGAGCGACTAAACTGAAGTGAACTGAACTGAATGTGACACAAATGATAGCCAAAAAAAAAAAAAAAACCTGTGTCTGAATGGTGTAGGCTTTTCTTTGACCTCATGTGTATAAAACTAATAGTCCTTCAGTACCTCCATCTAGCAACTCATGTTCTATGACCCTAATTATGTGCAATAGCTACTGGACAGCTATGATATTTGAAATTCCATAGCAAAAAAAAAAAAAAAGAGTACCATTTGGTTGTTAACAAGAGCTTGGGATTCATTCCAATCCCAAAGAAAGGCAATGCCAAAGAATGCTCAAACTACCACATAATTGCAGTCATCTCACATGCTAGTAAAGTAATGCTCAAAATTCTCCAAGCCAGGCTTCAGCAATATGTGAACCATGAACTTCCAGATGTTCAAGCTGGTTTAGAAAAGGCAGAGAAACCAGAGATCAAATTGCCAACATCTGCTGGATCATGGAAAAAGCAAGAGAGTTCCAGAAGAACATCTATTTCTGCTTTATTGACTATGCCAAAGCCTTTGACTGTGTGGATCACAATAAACTGTGGAAAATTCTGAAAGAGATGGGAATACCAGACCACCTGATCTGCCTCTTGAGAAACCTGTATGCAGGTCAGGAAGCAACAGTTAGAACTGGACAAGGAACAACAGACTGGCTCCAAATAGGAAAAGGAACACGTCAAGGCTGTATACTGTCACCCTGCCTATTTAACTTATAGGCAGAGTACATCATGAGAAACGCTGGGCTGGAAGAAGCACAAGCTGGAGTCAAGATTGCTGGGAGAAATATCAATAACCTCAGATATGCAGATGACACCACCCTTATGGCAGAAAGTGAAGAACTAAAGAGCTCTTGATGAAAGTGAAAGAAGAGACTGAAAAAGCTGGTTTAAAACTCAACATTTAGAAAACAAAGATCATGGCATCTGGTCCCATTACTTCATGGCAAATAGATGGGGAAACAGTGGAGACAGTGGCCAACTTTATTTTTCTGGGCTCCGAAATCACTGCAGATGGTGACTGCAGCCATGAAATTAAAAGACACTTACTCCTCGGAAGGAAAGTTATGACCAACATAGACACCATATTAAAAAGCAGAGACATTACTTTGTCAACAAAGGTCTGTCTAGTCAAGGCTATGGTTCTCCCAGTAGTCATGTATGGATGTGAGACTTGGACTGTAAAGAAAGCTAAGCGCCGAAGATTTGATGTTTTTGAACTGTGGTGTTTGAGAAGACTCTTAAGAGTCTCTTGGACTGCAAGGAGATCCAACCAGTCCATCCTAAAGGAGATCGGTCTTGGGTGTTCATTGGAAGAACTGATGTTGAAGCTGAAACTCCAGTACTTTGGCCACCTGATGCGATGAGCTGACTCATTTGAAAAGACCCTGATGCTGGGAAAGATTGAAGGTGGGAGGAGAAGGGGATGACAGAGGATGAGATGGTTGGATGGCATCACCGACTCAATGGACATGAGTTTGGGTGAACTCCAGGAGTTGGTGATGGACAGGGAGGCCTGGTGTGCTGCGGTTCATGAGGTCGCAGCATCAGACATGACTGAGTGACTGAACTAAACTGAACTGAATGGATACTTCATTTTACCACAACTGTAAATCCATTAGAAGTGGAAGGGTAAGTCACTCAGTCATATCCAACTCTTTGAGACTCCATGGACTATAGCCCACCAGGCTTCTCTATCTGTGGAATTCTCTAGGCAAGAATACTGGAGTGGATAGCCATTCTCTTCTCCAGAGGATCTTCCCAACCCAGGGATCAAAGCCTGGTCTCCTGCATTGCAGATGGATAATTCACCATCAGAGCCACCAGGGAAGCCCATAAATCCATTAAGCTTACCTTTATTACATAGTAGGCCTGCGTTTTCTCCTCTTCTCCTTCAGGAGGCAGCATAACAACAGTAAGAATTTCATATCTATTCTTCAGCTTATCAATTTTACTTAGCTGCTCATGAAACTCAGCACTAACATGAAAAGAAAAATTAAACACTGAAAAACAAACAATATACTTTTTTAAAGGACTATACTGTTCTTAGAGAAGACATCTGTATTTGTGTTACTACTGAAACAGTTTAAATAGGTTCTCACTTTGCAGTTTTACATTTCAGTTTGAAAACAGGAAATCAGTCCTGAATATTCATTGGAAGGACTGATGCTAAAGCTGAAACTCCAATACTTTGGCCACCTGATGTGAAGAACCAACTCATTGGAGAAGACCCTGATGCTGGGAAAGATTGAAGGTGAGAGAAGGGGACGACAGAGGATGAGATGGCTGGCTGGCATCACTGACTCCTTGTATATGAGTTTGAGTAGGCCCCGGGAGTTGGTGATGGACAGGGAAGCCTGTCGTGCTGCAGTCAATGGGGTGGCAAAGAATTGGACGTGATTGAGCAACTGAACTGAACTGAACTGTGAAAGGTCTCAGATTTCACCCTATTTAAAAGCTAGCAAGTTAGTCTGCCACTTTCATGGATGCTGGCAGAAAACACAAGATATCTGGGTCACAGAAAAAGGACTTTACCACTCATTGGCATACCAAGTAGCATGAGCTGCCTATTTGCATTGGTTCCCCTTGCTCTTGAAGTCACATGCAAGTGAGGAGGGGATCAAATGGATGCTGCACATACAGTAGGTTTATGTCACAACTGAAGAACTCAAGCTTAGCTAATCCAAATATTTCATAATGGGAAATAAGCAAACATACCTAACCTTTGCTCCGGAGGGAGATACTATCTCTAGCCCCAAGGCTATTCACTATCCAAATATCCTTTAAAAGATAGTCCTATGCAAATCAAAACCACAATAAGATGTCATTTCACACCAGCGAGAATGGCTACTATCAAAGACAAAAAAAATAATAATAAAGTATTGGTGAGGGTGTAGAGAAACTGAACCTTTAAGAACTCTTGATGGGACAGTAAAATGATGCAACCACTATGAAAAATATGGTAGTTCCTCAAAAAGTTAAAAATAAAATAGCCATATGATCCAGTCATCCTACTCCTGGTATATATCCTAAAGAACTGAAAATGGTTTTCAAAGACATGTCTGCACATCGATGTTATTCACAATAGTTCACAATAGCCAAGAAGTGGAAGCAAGCCAAATGTCCATAGGCCAATGAATGGATAAAATGTGATACATACATACAATGAAGTATTATTCAGCCTTAGAGAGAAAATCTATCACATGCTACATGGGTGAGTCTTGCAGACATTATGCTAAATACAATAAACCAGTCAAAAAACACAAATATCAATACTACATGATCCACTTATGTGAGGCATCTAGTGTAGTCAAATTCATACAGGCAGAAAAAATAGTGGCTATCAAGGGCGAGGGGAAGGGGAAAATGCAAAGCTAATATTTAATGGGTATAGAATTTCAGTTTTACAAGATGAAAAAGTTCTAGAGATCTGTTGCTCAAAAATGTGAAAATATTACTACTACTAACTATACATTTTTAAATGGTTAAGATAAATTTTAGGTGTTTTTCACCAAAAATTTTTTAAAATATGGTCCAGAACAGGATAGCTATTGCCTCTCCTCCTAAGGTATGCAGAAATATGAGAAACTTCTGGAGAATTACCTCCTGAGATTTACAGCCTTAAAATTGCTGGTTACTTTCTTCCTTTTATTCCAGTAAATTTATATTTTTAAATCATTTTTAACTTATTTTGTAATAATACTAATAATGCTAATATATGTACAGCAACATGGAGACTCATTTGCCTGCTTACAGCTTCATGAAAATAAGCCTTCTAACCATAGTGAAAAGAAATCTTCAACATACTAGGTTCCTTCTCCTAAAGAAAGTTGATGGTAAAACATAGTAAGTATCAGAAGTTATAGCTTTGCTTATTTTTAAGTATTAATATTATTTCATCAGAAAATATTTACTCATCCTTTATGTGATTGTAAAAGACAAGCCTTGTTGGCCTTTCAGCTTAAGATGGTGGACCAAGCACAAACATGTCTCCTTCCTAAAACAGAAAATATTAAAAGGAAAAAAAACCTACCGACCACAGCTCTGGAAACAAGAAAGATAAGTTTCTTTATGAATGAAAAAATGGAAAACAAATGTGATATGATTGAGAGGAGGAAAAAAAGGAGATACAGAAGATTACGCAGAAATAAGAGCCACTTTCATGAAAGAAGTCTGTAGAAAATTTTTTCTAGAGAAAAGAAATTTACTAAAACAGATGCAAGAAAAAATACAAGATCCACACTGTTCCATAACCAATAAATAAACTGAACCAACAGTTCAACTGAACTAAATCTTCCTCAAAAAACTCCAGATGTCCAAAGGCTTTACCAGTGACGTGTTCGAAAATTCAAGATGTAATTCTGCTCTTTTACAAACTTACCTAGAGTATAGGAAAAAAAGAAACACAAAAATCATTTTATAAAAGTAGATGTAACCTTAATAACCTGATAATTTGACAAGGACAGGAGAGAAATGAACTATAAGCATAGAATGTAAAAATTATATAAAAATATTAGCAAACAAAATCTAGATACATACAAAATATAATATGTGACAGTTACATTTACTACAAGAAGGTAAGTTAGTTTAACTTTGAAAAAGCGATCAATATACAGTTTTCAATTATACTAACATTGAATAAGCTATATCATATCAATGACTGAAAAAAAATCACATAATAAAAGTCAACATTCATTTCTGATTAAAAAAACTAAAACAACCTCTTAGCAAAGAATGAAAATAGATGGGATCTCTCTTAATATTGTAAAAAGAATCTCAAAAAACACTATAGTAAACTTGATACTTAATGATAAAACAATGAACACTTTCCCTTTGAGATCAAGCACCTGCAAGACAAGGGTACCTGCAATCACCACTACTATCTGTCATTGAACTGGAGGTTAAATAGCAAGGACGATAAAGCAAGAACAAGAAAAGTTATAGAGGTTGAAAAGGAAGACACAAAACTGTTGTTTGCAAATGGTATCAATTAAATACCTGGAAGGTAGAATCTACAGATCAACTGTTAGAATTAATAAAAGTTTAAGCAAGGTTGATGAATACTTAATGAAACCAACTGCATTTCTACATACCAGCAACAAATCAAATATGAAATGCTTTAAAAAGAGATAACATTGACAGTAACACTTAAAAAGTAGCATATAATCCAGAAATAAATCTTATACAAGATAGGTGAAATCTCTAGGGGAAAATTGCTTCAATAAATGCAGCTATTGGGTATCCATAAGGGAAAGCATGTTACTGGACCCTTGAGCATGCGTGCATACTCAGTTGCTTCAGTCATGATCAACTCTGTGCGACCCCATAGCCATAGCCCAATAGGCTTCTCTGTCCATGGGATTTTCCTGGAAAGAATACTGGAGTGGGTTTCCATGCTCTTTTCTAGGGGATCCTCCCAACCCAGGGGGTATCTTGGGTCCCCCTGCAGGATCCTGAACCCACATCTCCTGCATCTCCTGCATAGCAGGCAGATCCATAAGGGAAAACATGTTATTGAACCCTTACCACGAACTATACATAAAAATCAATTCCAAGGGAATTGGTGATCTTAATGTAAAATGATAAATCTGCAGAACAAGGAGTTAGCCTAAGGAAATAGAGAGAGAGAGAGAGAAGCATAGATTTGCTACTAAAATGTGGCCTATGTATTATATTAATCTTCCCTGGTGGTTCAAACAGTAAAGATTATGCCTGCAATGCTGGAGACCCAGGTTCAATCCCTTGGTCGAGAAGATCCCTTGGAGAAGGAAATGGCTACCCACTCCAGTATTCTTGCCTGGAGAATTCCATGGACAGAGGAGCTTGGCAGGCTACAGTCTATGGGGTCGCAAAGAGTCAGACATGACTGAGCATACACACACACATTATATTAATAGCCTTTTCAAACAAATAAAAAGATGGATATCCAAGGTGGTGGAGGGAGCAGTCAGTTCTTCTAACACTACTCATGTTTTCAAAATTCATTAGCAGTATTTTAAAATTCTAATTATTACCTTATATTTTGCCGTTCTTGATCAACATATCTTATTTGTGATGCAAGCATTGTTTTGTGAACCTTAATTTCTTCGGTCCGTTCTTCCATAGCTGTGTGTAACTGTTGTTTTCTTTTTTCCAGAGAAAGAACTTCTTCTGCCTTACTGTGAAGCAGTTCTCGAGTACGTTTAACCTCAAGTTTTAAAAGATTGTCTTCTATCATCAAATCCTATCAACATAACAAAATCATCAAATATTGAAACAATTATTTGTATAACCAATCCAAAATACGTTTCTTTGTTATTGCTACTAAAGCCAAACTTGAAAATAGAATTTTTTCTAATTTGACTATTTTCCAAGATATTAATTAGGGTTAAGTTTAGATTGCTCTGAGTCATAACTCTGCTTTTTCCTTTTAAGAGAAGGGTTTATAACTATTCCAACTTTTATTATAATGTAATTGTAAATTCAAGTTTTACTATTAATAAAAAAAAACAAAATGAAGTTATTCCTAAAATTGAAAGTTACAATATCCAGAAAATATATGATGCCCTATGGATAAGAATTTTTATATTTTAAACTAATTCTACAAGATAAAGTATAAATACATTTTTATTTTAAAATAGTTCAATCATAAGTAGAATACTGAAGGAGAGTCATGAGTAGAATAGAGTACAGAAGCAGAAGAGATTAAGAAGAGGTGGCAGGAATACAAAGAACTGTACAAAAAAAGATCTTAATGACCTGAATAACCACAAGGTTGTGGTCACTCACCTAGACTTGGACATCCTGAAGTGTGAAGTGGGCCTTAGGAAGCAGTACTACAAACAAAGCTAGTGGAGGTGATTGAATTCCAGCTGAGCTATTTCAAATCCTAAAAGATTAAGACTTTTAAAGTACTGCACTCAATACACCAGCAAATTTGGAAAACTTAGAAGTGACCACAGGACTGGAAAAGTCAGTTTTCATTGGAATCCCAAAGAAGGACAACACCAAAGAATGTTTAAACTACCATACAGTTGTACTCATTTCACATGCTATCAAAGTTATGCTCAAAATCCCTCAAGCTAGGCATTAATAGTATGTAAACCAAGAACATCTAGGTGTGCAAGCTGGGTTTCAAAGAGGCAGAGGAACCAGAGATCAAATTGCCAATATGTCTTGAACCATGGAGAAAGAAAAGGAGTTCCCAAAAAAAAGAAAAATCTGATACATTAACTACGCTAAAGCTTACTGCGTGGTTCAAAACAAACTGTGGAAAATTCTTAAAGAGATGGGAGTACCAGACCACCTTACCTGCCTCTGAGAAACCTGGTATGCAGGTCAAGAAGCAACAGTTAGAACCAGACATGGAACTGACTGGTTCAAAATTGGAAAAGGAGAATGACAAGGCTGTATATTGTCACCCTGCTTATTTAACTTATATGCAGAGTACATCATGTGAAATGCTGGGCTGGATGAATCACAAGCTGGAATCAAGATTGCTGGGAGAAATATCAACAACCTGATATATACAGCTGATACCACTCTAATGGCAGAAAGTGAAGAGGAACTGAAGAGCCTCTTGATGATGTGAAAGAGCAGAGTGAAAAAGCTGGCTTGAAAATCAACATTCAAAAAAGTAAGATTATGGCATCCAGTCCCATCACCTCATGGCAAATAGAGGTGGAAAAAATGGAAGCAGTGACGGATCAGATTTTCTTAGGCTCCAAAATCACTGCAGACAGTGACTGCAGCCATGAAATTAAAAGGAAAGCTGTTACAAACCTTACCTGGTGACTCAGTGGTAAAGAATCCGCCTGCCAGTACAAAAGATGTAAATTCAATCTCTGGGTTGAGAAGATCCCCTGGAGAAGAAAATGGCAACCTGCTCCAGTTCATGCCTGGGAAATCCCACAGACAGAGGAGCCTAGTGGGCTATAGTCCATGGAGTCACAGAGTCGGACATGACTTAGTAACTAAACAACAACAATGACAAACCTAGACAGTGTGTTATAAAAGCAGAAACACCACTTTGCCAACAAAGGTCCGTAGGGTTAAAAGTGGTTTTTCCAGTAGTCATTATGGATATGAGAGTTGGACCATTAAAGAAGGTTGAGAGCTGAAGAGTTGATGCTTTCGAACTGTGGTGTTGGAGAAGACTCTTGAGAGTCCCTTGGACTGCAAGGAGATCAAACCAGTCAATTCTAAAGGAGATCAACCCTGAATATTCATTGGTAGGACTCATGCTGAAGCTGAAGCTCTAACACTTTCGCCACTTGATGCAAAGAGCCAACTTATTGGAAAAGACTTTGATGCTGGGAAAGATTGAAGGCAGGAGAAGAAGAGGATGACAGAGGATGAGACAGTCAGATAGCATCACCAACCAATGGACATGAGTTTGAGCAAGCTCCAGAAGTTGATGATATACGAGGAAGCCTGGCTTGCCGTACGTAGTCCATGGGGTTGCAAAGAGTCAGACATGGCTTAGTGACTGAACAACAACAGAGTACTGACACAAGATCACACTTAATAGATCAATTTTCAGAAGAGAAAGCCCAGAAAAAATACTCCAGAATATAAGATTTTACTATTGCAAGACAAAGCTTGTTATTTAGAGCAAAGATTAAACCCCCATATCTCATATGTACCAGAAATAAATTCCAGATGAATGAAAGAACTTAATGTAAGAGATGAAACCAAATGCAGCCACTAGAAATAGTAAATGTTTTTAGTGTGACTAAAAAGTTTCTAAGCATAAAAATTATATAGGGAAAAACACTTAAACATATGATGTTTAAAAAAAAGTTTTATGGAAAAAAACTGAAGAGAAGTTTAAAGACAATGGGACAAATACTTATGAGTTAATATACGAAGATCTTTTCCCATGTATTTTAAAAACATAAACCACCTAATGGAAATATATGCAAGAAAATGAACTAGAAATCCAAAAGAAAAATTATAGAAAATAACATAGCAGAAAAAATGCTTAAACATTTCCAATGAAACATAAATATTTTAAATTTTATGCTTAAAATGTTCACTAACTTTAAAATGCAGGATTCTCTGGTGGCTCAGATGGTAAAGTGTCTGCCTGCAATGTGGGAGACCCGGGTTCAATCCCTGGGTCGGAAAGATCCCCTGGAGAAGGAAATGGAAACCCACTCCAGTACTCTTGCCTGGAAAATTTCATGGATGGAGGAGCCTGATAGGCTATAGTCCGTGGGGTTGCAGAGAGTTGGACACAACTGAGCAACTTCACTTCACTCACAACTTTAAAATGCAGACTAAAAACAATGAAACACTATGTTTGCCCATCAAACTAACAGGAATTTTATACAGTATATTATCCAGCCCTGGTGGTGGTGAATAAAATAGAATGCTTATACATTGCTGGTGGAAGTATTAATTGAACCTTCTAGAAGGCAAATGGTTTGAAAATAGTTTCAAGATACTAGAAATATACATTCTTTTGAACCATAATTATACAGCTAGAAATTTATCCTAAGGAACTATATGAACAACTGTACAATGAAATACGTGCACAGTACATGAGAGTACTATCTATAATAGCCAAACACTGAAAATATATATATCCAAAAATAGATGGTCAAATAAATTATAGGAACTTCATGCAATGGGGTGTAGGAAGTCTTTAAAGATACTTAATGTTTAGAAAACATGTATCATATATTTTAAATTTTTTGAATACAATATATAAATCCATTTTCTTTAAAAGACTGAAAGATGATAATATACTATAACACTGCTTATTATCTGTACAGTGATTATAGTAACTTTTTTTCCTTTATAATTTGGTATATTTAAAATTTTTTCTACAATTAGCATGAAAGTATTGGATTTTAATATTATATATAAACATGACTTTATTGCACCTGTTTTAAAGCTTTGGCTTTAGTAAGTTCTTTCTCTGATCTGTCATTGAAGAGGGTTAGTTCATTTATTTTGGTCATGAGGGACTGTTTTTCATCACGATATTTACTATTTGACTTCTTGGTAAAGTAAAGATCATTCTGTAAAGAGGAAAAAAGGTACATAAATACATATTTTAAATAACAATATTACATGCATGACACATTGAATTATATGCTCCATTAAATATTTATAATAATCAGATTTTTAAATCTCACCCCTTCATACTCTGACATCTCTAATAAGATGTACATGGATATTCACATATAAACACTTTCATTTTTATTATTTGTTGATGTTTGGGTTCAGTTTGATTTTAGTAATTCTAGGAAATATCATGTATGATTACCATTCAAACTGAATTATTAAGTGATTGCCATTTATGGGAAGACATGGGAGGGCAGAGTTCAAGTTTTGTTTAAATATAGGGTTCACCTTCTGGATTTCATCATTTGATTCAACCCAAGCCCCAGAAGGTAAAAATGTTAACAGTCTGAGAAAGCAAAGGGTTTTGGTTAACTACAAGCTCTGGAATTAGATGGTCTTAATTACTTATCCGGAGAAGGCAATGGCACCCCACTCCAGTACTCTTCCCTGGAAAATCCCATGGATGAAGGAGTCTGGTGGGCTGAAGTCCATGAGGTCACTAAGAGTCGGGCACAACTGAGCTACTTCACTTTCACTTTTCACTTTCATGCATTGGAGAAGGAAATGGCAACCCACTCCAGTGTTCTTGCCTGGAGAACCCCAGGGATGGGGGAGCCTGGTGGGCTGCCGTCTATGGGGTCACACAGAGTCAGACACGACTGAAGCGACTTAGCAGCAGCAGCAATTACTTATCAGCCATCCAACGCCAGTGGGCAATCTATTCTTCCTTAGTTTTCTCATTTCTAAAATGGAGATGATAACAACACCTACCTACCACGGCTGTTGTGGAGGGTTAAAGAAGTTACTGTAATATGTGCAACAATGTTTGACACAGAGAAATGTAGTTATGATTATTATGTATATAATCACATATTGCTGAAGAGAAAAATGCTAGATAAGATCTAATTCCATCGACTGAATGAATGGGTCATACATACTCATCAGTCTTCCAGCTTTATACAAGTTTGCATCCTCCCTCCCTGGTCAGATGGTAAAGCGTCTGTCTACAATGCGGGAGACCTGGGTTCAATCCCTGGGTTGGGAAGACCCCCTGGAGAAGGAAATGGCAATCCACTCCAGTACTATTGCCTGGAAAATCCCATGGACAGAGGAGCCTGGTAGGCTACAGTCCATGGGGTCGCAAAGAGTCGGACACGACTGAGCGACTTCACTTCACTTCCCACCCAGAACTAGAATGAGGTTTGCTCTCTTTGTCCTCCTTAGTCCCTCTTAGGGGACCTAAAGCAAAAAGTTTCTAGTGCCAAGATCTCTCTCCCTTTCCCCTCTCGCTTCCTCTCTCCCTTGCTTCCTCCCTCCCCTACCTTTCTCACTGCCTGTATTTCTCTGAACAATCAGAACCTAAGATTGAAACAAGACAGTAAGATTTTTTTTTCACATAAATATATGACTTCAAAAAATTAACTTTTAGAATTAAAATATTAATTTAAGGTAATTTTCAACTAGAGGAAATTTGTTTGTTATTCAAAATAAGAGATGGAGTGGCATGGGAAAGAGAATATAGAATGACTTTACAATCTAACACTACTATCGAGAAGATAAAACCTTCATTAGAAAGTTAACTAGCTTTAATATCTTTAAAAATTCACTTGTATGTCTATTAATTTATTTACTTCTCTGTCAAAACCAGAGTTGGGATAGGCATAAGTACTAGCCTACTGCATCATGGACAAAGCCCCACGGTAGTTAAAATGGGGAGCATTAGAACCACTCTCACACAGCAAAACAGACACAATTGAGTTAGCATCAAAAAACACATCCAAATATGAAAGTCATCCTCCTATCATTCTATAGCACCAATATTCTCATATTCTATGTAATTAAAACAATACCATTTATTGAGAACAGACTAAATGCACTGTTAAGATACACATTGCTTCTAATTCTCCCAAATGTCCTAAAATAATATCAAATTTTTTTTTCCATTTAAAAATGAGTAAACTAAGACTCAGAAAAGTTAAAAAAGCAGTACTGTGCTGTGCTAAGTCACTTCAGTTCTGTCCAACTCTATGTAACCCTAAGGACTGCAGCCTTCCAGGCTCCTCTGTCCATGGGATTCTCCAGGTAAGAATACTGGAGTGGCTGCCATGGCTTCCTCCAGGGGATCTTCCCAACCCAGGTAGTTAGGTATAACCTTGACATTCAAAACCAGTTCTGATTCCAAAACATGTGCTCCTATTATTAAACCAAGGAAATAGTCTTTTAAAAATTTAATCAGGCTATAAACCACTCGAAACCAATATTTTGTCATGTTGAATTTTTTTTTTCTTTCCTAATTTAAAAAAGTAATAGCTCCCTTTCACCTTTGTAGCCCTTAAGGAATTCAGGGCAATTTTTCATTTAACCACTAGAGGACATTCATCACTAGCCTTTCCAGCTGTTCAACATTTAAAATTGGAGTTCTCCCCCCATTCAGATCCATGCTTTCAGGCCTTCACTCTTGCCAGTTAAACATTAGCATAGGTTCTATATTACATAGGTTCCCGTAACACAGGTTTTATATTACCATAAACATATTAAAGTACCTAAGGATGAAGAACATTTTTAACCTTATTAACAAAATAGAGTCATATGAAATATATAACTAAGTAAATATTTGAATAACAAAAGAAGACCCATAAAAGAGCAGCTTCTTTTAGATGCCACTTCAGTGATAAAAAGCAATCAAGTTATTATGGGAGACACATAATAGAAACTAGAACTTATCAATTTTTTAAATCATGTACCATTTAAGACTATTTTTAAGTCACATGGACCAAGGATCAAATCCTCGCTGTGAAATCATGAACAAGTTACTTAATCTGTAAAACAGGTAATAATATCTTCCTCACAAGACATTTATAAGGATTAAATGAAATAAAACACTAAAGACATAGACATAGCATACAGCAAATGCATAATCAATGGTAACGTTATTTTCATATTTCATATTTCATGAATTTCTCATATTCATATGAGGATGTAAGCACAGAAATACGGGCATTAGTTCATACATTTATTACATATGTGGGTAGCTTGGCAATCATCCTATCCAAAGTCAGTCTTAGGAACATGTTAACATAAAATGACTAATAATTAGGATATTTGAAGCATAAAAAGTATTTTAGCTAAGTTACATGAAGCTTCTTGATCTGTGTTTCCAAAAGGCAAAGTGCAGATTTTTTCTCTTCCAATGTCTTCTGAAGTTCAACAGTTTTTGCTTCAAGGGCTTGTTTTTCTTCTGAATTAATGTCTCCCTTTAAGCGCGACATTCGGCGTTCTACTTGCTGAATGTAAAAATCCTGTTACAGGTTTTAAAGAACGTTAATAGGGAGAAACAGTTAAAACCATTTTTTAGATGCAAACACACTGTAAATATTTTCATGAGTTTGGTCTGATGTCATCATTTACTAAAGTCACTTTAACTCTCTAGTGATGAAGTCCTTCTTACTCCAACGGGAGAAACAGTAAACTATTCTTCAACAACCAGAGTATATGATAATAACACACACTAATCTTAGAATATAATAGAGCAGTTAGGTGGGTACTTATTGTACTATCATGATAGAACATCAGTAAATCTACTAGGTTTACATGGACATGGATTTTGGAGGGTATTTTTCTACAGAGTACAAAAAAGAGGCACAGATTGTTAGCCATGAAAGGCTCAAACACGATGAAATTTTAAACAATATTTTGAAAATTATACTTCAGCATCTGTATTTCTGAGAAATTAAGAATATATAAGAGGCAAAAATTAAGATGTAGAGATGGAGGACATTAAACAATTAACATGGGACAGAATACGATAAAGAGAACCAAAAAGGAAACTTTAAAAATACTTTTAACCTATTGGTCCAGGGACAGGGGTGGAGAGGCTGATGTATGCATAACATACAGTTTTGCAGGGGTTTTAGGAATTCTTTTTGTTGTTTTTTTGGCTGCACCATGCAGCATGTAGGATCTTAGTTCCCTGGCCAGAGATGGAACCCACACCCACTGCAGTCTGTAGCATCTGTCTACGCCAACCTCAAGAGTTCATAGAAATCTTTTTCTTAGGACACTGCGGTATCTTGACCATCACAATTATGACAAATCAGTATGAAGACATTCATAAGAGTAACATCTACCTGAGCGTACATAATTTCTTGCTGCTGCAAGGTTTCAAAGTCCAGTTTATGTAACTGATGGTTGAGGTGCTTTAGAGAAGAACGGGTTCCTTCAATTTCAGATATGAGAGCTTTTTCTTTCATTGTTTCAGTCTGTAATTCCTGAACTTTCTTAAATAACACATCTTTCACTATGTTCAACTGAACTTCTACTTCCTGATAATAAGAATAACAATGATTAATGTAATATAATACCTTTAAATGTTTTACTGAATGAATATTATAATTTAGGGGCTCATCAACAAACCCTTATTTTAGCCCTAGAGAGTATAAAGCCCTTCTTACAATTTCAACACATTCCCAACATTGCTTGTAGTCTACTCTCATCCACTATTCCTGTATCATGTACCTTGATATGTCATCTACCCTGTGTCACCTTAGCCTTAGAACTTGACCATTTTTCACTGGTTTCTTTAGAATATAAAATACATTGAAGACACACAGCTTATAAGTTCCCAAAGTTTACTAAAGTCTTGAAAATGTTAAGGGAAGAACTCTCCCACCTTCTTTTCAGCACTATTCAGTGGTGAGCAGATAAATGCTTAACCACCAGGTTTGTAATAGATGGGAGGTTAGGAGGAAGAGGCTGATTTCCATAATTATTTATATTCCCACTAAGGCCAATTTCAAGCTACTCACATGATTCCTCTAAATTCAAAGCTGGGAAGAGATAGGCAGTTGCAGATCATTATGCAGTATATCTACTATACAGATATAAGAGTCGGACACAACTTGGTGATTAAACAACACCACTATACAGATATGATAGATGTTAGTAATTTTAAGTAACCTTAAAAGCATGCTCTGCTGCTGAGTCGCTTCAGTCGTGTCCGACTCTGTGTGACCCCATAGATGGCAGACCAACAGGCTCCCCCGTCCCTGGGATTTTCCAGGCAAGAACACTGGAGTAGGTTGCCATTTCCTTCTCCAATGCGTGAAAGTGAAAAGTGAAAGTGAAGTCACTCAGTCATGTCCGACTCTTAGCAACCCCATGGACTGAAGCCTACCAGGCTCCTCTGTCCATGGGATTTTCCAGGCAAGACTACTGGAGTGGGGTGCCACTGCCTTCTCCAACCTTAAAAGCATAGACAACAGTAAAGTGTAGAAAACTAATTTAGAAGTGACATGTGCTGAGTACTTTTTACTTTGTTTTTAATATAATTTATATAATTGTGAGTCTATATAATTTGATTTTTAATAGTAGCTATATTTAGCAGCTGACTTATAAAATTCCAGAAAATGTAACTATCAGCTTTTGTGAGCTGGTAAGCACTGGCACCAACACACTACTGGCACTATTCCTTACTCACATTTTGCCTGCAGCTGACTTCCCTACCTATGCAGCCCACTAGGAAACAGAAACCAGTACCCCAGTTTCACTTCTCCCGTCTCAAGAGGCAGGTCTGTCTTGACCTCAAAGTGTCACATTAATGTATTCTAGGCTTCAAATAGATCTCACCTGCCAAGATCTATTGAAAGCTCTCATTTTAGAATGTTGAAATAATTTCCCTCTGTCCTCTTATACACAGGTAAGCATATTTCTCTTTGGTCTCCAATGAACCTCAATATGTAACAAAAGAAGTCTGTGATTGGCACATGTGAATTTTCACAAATGAAGAAACCTAATAATCTGATATACAAGCTTATAAAATACATTGCTTTTCATATAATAGAAAATTTTCACTGGGTTCAGGACCTTCTCAATGACTGCCTGGCTGAGTTTTAAAGTCAGTGCTTGGTGGTAAATAAGTCAGCAAAACATATAGGGCTGAGATTTTTCCCAAACAAAAAAACAAAACCCCAAGAACACAGCCCTGCTCAAACATGTGGCCAACCTTACTATTTATTAATTCAGCTAATTTCTTTTTAAATATCACTAGTTTTTAATTCTTTCTTCAGAAGGTTTATTTCATATAAAATTCACAGTCTTTAAGATTTCTAATAAGCTCCAATACTGTCCCATTTCATGTACTAACAGAAAATCATGCTTTCTGAGGGGAAACAGTCATAACATTTTTTTAAATAATGTTGTATGATTTGGACTCAAATACCACTCAAATCAAGATTGTTGCATGACGTTGTTACTCAGGATTTTAAACATACAACAGCACACTAAGGAAGCTGGATTCTATCCGAATATAAATGAAACCATACTTGAAACAGGCCTCTGCAAATGGGAGATTCTACAAGCACCTTGAGCTGCCCTTCCTTTTCCCCCATTAGACAAAAAAGAATAAAAGCAAGAAGTAGTGCCTATACAGTGCCTATGGTGATAGGTCACACAAATCATTTGGAGTTTTCAAAGAGGAAATGGCAAACTAGCCTATTTCAGTTCCTCAAAAATTGGCTTTAATGCTACCAGAGTGCCGAACAGATTTCGGTAGAAAGGGGGTGCCAGTGAAGTTAGTAAGGTGTTAGCATTTAGAAGCCCATTTACCAATAATGGTACCGAGCTGGGAGAGGTTAAAGAGACAGCAGATGCTGATGAAATATGTGTAATGAATGCAGACCACTGGGAGGGAACTGGATCACAAGCAAAAAATGGTAGGCAGGTAGAAATCAGTTGTAAAACAACGGCATTTTTCAAGATACATTTGCAATTTAAGAAAATACATGTGGATAGCAAACAGGGACAAGGACACAGTAGGCATTGGGAGGACATGGAATCTCACAGGATCTACCTTTCAGAGATGACATCAAAGTTAAATGCTGGAAGTGAAGCAAATGGAGAATTAAGAGCTTAAAATAAAAAGAGGTTCAACAACTCAACAATCTAATTACAAATGTGATTACCTCAGAAATCACAGCTTTATTAAAAGCAGGACGACCTCCTGCTCATCTGATCTCAAGAGTCTAATTTATTCACTATTACTAAATTTGCTGTAATTTTTTTAAAACTGAAACTAAATTTTACCTTCACACCTCTTTCTTCCTCCCTTAGCATGTCTTCCAAGTTGGTAGCTTTCTCCTCTACAGACATAGTTTTCTCAGTTATCTCCTTTAATTTTTTTCTTACAATCTGATTATGATTTTTAATTTTGCCTAACCTATAGAGAATTATGAGGAAAAAGCAGAAAACATGTCTAAAAGATATTTAATGCAAACAAACAAAAAACAGTTTATCCTAAGATTTCTTCATATAACGTGAAGCTTCTTTTGCCATAAACCTTTTAATACCAGCATATATTTAGTAGGTCATACAAATATTGCTCCTAAGGCTTTGTATTGAAAAACTCAGGAAAAATTGTTTAGGTTTAATAACTTAGTAGCTATAATTTTATAGTTATTGAACCAAAAAAACAACATTCAATAATTTTTCTAGAAATATTAAAAAACTACAAACATTCTTAGATATCTTTTTTCTTACCTTGCTGTTTCTTCATTAATGTCCATCTTTACTTTGGAAATATTTTTCCTCAGAGCTTCTAAATCACTGGAACTTCTATTCACAGTGGCTTTTAAAGAATCCAGCTATTTATTAGTTAACAGACAGAAATTATATATTTACTCTATATCTTATAATTCCATTTCTGAGAATTTTTATTCTGAACACATTCGTTTCTAACCTACATAACAGTGACAAACATAATAACCATGTTTCTGTAACATATTTAACAATTTTTCTTTTTATCTGATAATAAATTTCAAATGACTTATAAGATACTGACAAATTATAGAGATCTACATATATGAGTTAAAAGCACATAGAACAAAAGCTTCACAACACTGCATTTGGCAATGATTTCTTGGATATGACACCAAAGGCACAGACAATCAAAGAAAAATAGACAAGTTTGACTTCATTAAACTAAAAATTTTTGTACAGCAAAAGTAATATCAACAGAACAAAAAAGCAACACAAAGAATGAGGGGGAAGTAACTACAAATTATATATCTGATAAGGGACTAATATCCAGGATATATAGGGAACTTCTAAAATTCAACAACAACAAACAAGCCTGACTCAAAAATGGTCAAAGACCCTGAATAGATATTTCTGCAGAGAAGAGATACAAAAGGTAAATAAGCACATGAAAAAATGCTCAACATCATCAATCATTAGGTAAACAAAAATCAAAACTACATTGAAATACCATTTCACAACCATTAATACAGCTACCATCAAAAAAATCTCAAAATGAAAAGTGTGGATGAGGATGTGGAGAAATTGGAACCCTTGTGCACTGTTAGTGAAAATATCAAATAGTACTACCCCTGTGTGGTAATTCTTCCAAAAATTAAAAATGTAATTATTGTTTGATCCAGCAATTCTGAGATAATTCTACACCCATGCTCACAGCAGCATTATTCATTATAGCCAAAACAGGAATGCAATCCAAGGTCATTGACAGGGGAATTGCTAAGCAAAATATAGTATATACACACAATGGAATACTATTCAGCCTTAAAAAAACAAAATTTTGACATATGCTGTAACATGGATGACCCTTGAGGACATTATGCTAAGAAAAATAAGTGACATAGGCCAGCCAGGAAAAGACAAGTATTTTATGACTCCATTTATATGAGATACTTAGAGTAGCTAAAATTATAGAGACAGAATGTAGAATGGTGGTTTCCAGGGGCTGGGAGGACAGGGAAATGGGAAATTATTATTCAATGGGTACAGAGTTTCTGCTTTACAAGGAAAGAGTTATGAAGATGGTTGATAGTGATGGTTGTACAACATTAGCAATGTATTTAACACTAAACTGTCCATCTGAAGACAGTTAAGATGGTAAATTGTGTATGTATTTCACCACAATAAAAAAATTTTGAGAAAAAATGAAGTACTTTTACATGTTACAGCTTATAAGAACCTTGAAAACATTATGTAAGTAAAAAAAACCCTGACACAAAATGCATCATGTTGTATGATGTCCAAAATAGGTAAATCCACAGAGACAAAGTAGATCAGGAGTTGCCAGGGCCAGGGTGGGAGGAGGACAGGGACAGAAGGAAAGCCATTGCTAACAGGTATGAGATTTCTCTTTGAAAGACCAAAATACTCTAAGATTAGATAGTGATAATGGTTTCACAATTCTATAAAATACTAAAAATTATTGAATTGTATGCTTTAAGAGGGTGTATTTGATATGTGAATTCTATCTCAATAAATAAATTATAAATAAATGAATACCTGCATTTTTTTCTCCAACTGGTTTAAGCTTTAAAATTTTGGAGAATGAGCTATTAGCAGTGACATTTAATTTATGTAAGAAATTCACTTTTTTGCTTTTGCAAGATCTTACTTATTCTCTTCAGATAGAAAAAACTTTCCTTCTTTATCAGAAATATAAAGCATAACAACTTATAAAATGAAATGCTCTGCAATGTTTCAATTTCCCACTCAAATATCAGTAACTTCAGATAATATGGCCTCAAGGCACAAATTTCATAAAGATCCCTTTATTGCTAACTATGGGAATTGCTAACTCTACCCATGGAATAATCTAGTTGACATGTATGCTCAAAAGAAGAAAAGACCAAAGCAGAAGATTTTATTCTGTTTAAAGACATTATACCACTACATTGTCCCACTACTACACTGAAATGTTTTCCCTTAACAAGGTAAAACACTGAACTTCAACAGTAGTTTCCGCTAGAATTTGAGTGGTAAAACCACCATATTCATGTGTCTCTGGAAAGACACTTCAAAATTTCACCAATGTCAATAATTCATCTTCACATTTATCCATTTTCCTTTATCTTATGATTTCCAGCCTAGACCTTTCAGAAGTCTTTTGCCTTGAGTCAATAACAAAACACGTGTGATAGGCAAGTTGAGCACTGCACAACACCAGGGGAACCCTTTATACCACCCATGATGTGAAGACAGCCCCCTGTTGCCTGTATCCAATTAAGGTTTCAATAGAAAGTGAAAGTGAGGTCACTTAGTTGTGTCCGATTCTTTGCAACCCCATGGACTGTAGCCTACCAGGCTTCTTGGTCCATGGGATTTTCCAGGCAAGAATACTGGAGTGGGTTGTTGCCATTTTCTTCTCCAGGGGATCTTTCTGACCCAGGGATCGAACCTGTGTCTCCCTCATTGTAGGCAGACGCTTTACCATCTGAGCCACCAGGGAAGCCCTGCTGCTGCTGCTGCTAAGTCGCTTCAGTCGTGTCCGACTCTGTGCGACCCCAGAGACGGCAGCCCACCAGGCTCCCCTGTCCCTGGGATTCTCCAGGCAAGAATGCTGGAGTGGGTTGCCATTTCCTTCTCCAATGCATGAAAGTGAAAAGTGAAAGTGAAGTCTCTCAGTCGTGTCTGAGACCTAGACTCCTAGAGACCCCATGGACTGCAGCCCACCAGGCTCCTCCATCCATGGGATTTTCCAGGCAAGAGTACTGGAGTGTATCCTAAAAGTTCAAGTTTCACAACAAGAAGGGATGTAACAAAAAGAACTAGAAGACAGGTCCTTAACAAAGGAAAGCCTTTATGCTTATCTGTATAGTTAGTTGTTATAAACACACAAACCAGTCCTTTTAATTGACATACCTCATCCTTCAGCTGAATTCTATTAGCTTCATGACGTTGATATTCCGTTCTACATTTTAAAACTTTACGATCAGCAACAGAAATTTTTTTTTCATACTCTGTGTTATTCCCAATCTCATTTTCCAAAAACTTGATTTTTTCCTTAACCAGATTTTCTTTTTCTCTTATTTCCTGCTTTATCCTTGCTAATGCCTAGAATTTGAAATACATGTTAAATACATGTGTAATTAAAACTAAAAGGAATTCTGTTTTTATAGTACTTATTTTACCAAAATTTAAGGACAGACTAATTTAAATGAATGAAATAAAATATTAGTACGCCACTAATATCTATAAGCTCATATTTTTAATGAACCCTATATTTTATTTCATCCATCTTGTACTTTGCTAAAGGGATAAGAAAAATGTCAGTCTTTTATCAAGAAAAGGTGACATCTAAAAAATAAAACAGTATTGAATAGTTTTCACATTTCAATGTAGTTTTCCAAGACCAGTGTAACAAGACCAGTTTTTTTTTTTTTTCATTTTTTGAGAATATTATTTTTGTTATTTGTTTCAATAGGAATATCTTCATCACTCAGGCTTCCTGCTGGTCATGGAGATACAAAATAACTAGAATATGCAAAGTAATAACTGTGGTGTGGACAATGTACCATGGGAGCAAAAAGATGATGAAATCTACCCAAGAGAAATCATTAAAAGCATTACCTAAGAGGCTTCATTTGAGTCAGGCCTAAAAAGATAAGTGGGGATGCATAAATACTCTCACATGGTTAAAGTATAGGGTGGGAGGGCAAGGATGGAATGGGGGGATGTTAAGAAAGAGTGGATACAGATGACAGAGATGAAGGGTGGAAGGCAGAGGTTAGGGCCAAAGGGTGAAGAATTCAACTTTTCAATTGCCACGTTAAGGAGAGTCAAGTTTTAAGCAATATGGAATAAAGATCTTAGAGTTGGGGAATAAAAAGATCATATGTGGTTTTTCAGGTGATTCTGATGACAGTATGTCAGATGAGTTGGAGAGAGAAGGAAAATTTACCCTAAGATATATTTCTTTCAAGTTTTCTGAAACAGAGTCTCACCAAACAACTAATCTCAGGAGACTGGGTCAGGGGAGGCTATATTTCTGAAGTTGGTAAGTTTTAGAAATGGTACATGTAATATTGTACCTATTAGCATATTAAATCAATATACATCCAAAATTCACTGCATTTTAAAACACATTATAGATTTGTTTACTCTAGTATTCCCATCTATATAACAATTAATATTCTATAATTGTAACATTCTATATCTCTACAGTGTCCATTCAACCAAAGGATAGGTTAAAACTTCCTAAATTTGTATGTGTCAAATAATTATTCTAGAATTCCCTGCTTTATATTAATTTTTCTACCACTTAGAAGCTTTAATTCCTACATTACAGGCATTAACAGGGCAATCTATTCACAGTTAAGTTTTCATGTAGGTGATACCACAGATCAAAAACACCACAAATCAAGAGCTAGTTGTTAAACATCTAGAGGCATCCCACTACCTATGGAACCACTTCTGAGCACCCTCCCTAGTCTTTTTCAATACATATAGCCAGGAGATGTCACCCTGTGAATAAGGAATCACTGAGGATGTAACCAGAGAGCTGTAGGCTGTAGATTCCACCAAATCAGCAGGCTGAGTAACTTTAGCTACAGGGTTGTATGAGCATTCAGATTATGGATTTGCAGTCTTAGATCTTAGTCTTAGATGTGATCTACACAGAGGAAGCAGTCAGGACTTGATGTTTGAAACCAGTATAAAGCAAGAAAGAGAAACCAACATTAGTAGCAAGAAATAAGAGGAACTCAGAGTTAAGATTGGTTCTTCCAACTCCCCTCTAAGGAGGCATAAGCCATTTTGTTGATAAAATGATTACTCACAGAAATTTAAAATACAGAAATCACATTTTCATGTAAGTTACACGTAACAAGTAAACCACATCCAGATATCAGAATTCCAAACTTCCAGTGACCTGAATTGCTTGCCAAATGCCTTTCCATGGAGTATACTCAGAATGGAAGTTCACACATTTCTCATGTGCCTTCTTTCCTCCTCAATTCCTTCTCCCTCCCCAACTTCCCTAATCTTCCCATTTTCACTCACCACTATTTCACTCTTTAATGACTTCCCCAAAAAGTTCTCCTAAATTACCTCTGAAAGGAGCAAAAGATAACACTAGACGGGTGTTTAGTCAGCATGGTGTTCCTCCCCTTCAGAGCTTTTACCCCATTCTGGATGGTAACTCAGTTTCAAAAGGGACAATTTATTGCAGTCAGGGTTTCTTTCCTGACTCTCCATCCTTCTTTCTTGGCTACCCATTGAGGCTCATTTCCCTACACCTTTTGATTCACACAGAAACAGCACACATGTTAAATCCAAGGCATCGTGGACAACCATGTACATATGAGTCAAGGCATTGGCTTTGCTGCAATAAAGTTGTCTGTCGATTTTCTCTTGTTTCACATTTCAGAGATATTAGAATCCAGTCTTTGGCATTATATACCATAAGTAAATAACCTTCATAAAATCACATTTCCAAATAGATATAGAACCAGCTTTAGAAAACATTTACCAAAACTATTAGATCATGCTACAAAAGTGACTTTCAAATAATAGTGTGATTTAATTTGAAATGAATGAGTTAAATACAAAAAGAGATAAATACAGCTGAAAGTTGCAAGAACCAAACAACCACTTTACCACGGCACAGTTATCGATGTCTTTATCTCTCTTCTGCATCTGTTCTATTGTGCTTTCCCACTGTAGAATGAGTTTTTGCCTTTCATTATGAATCTTTCGAAAATCTTGGGCAGCTTTATCCAATTCTAACTGTAAAATGAAGACCAAATAATATTTCTGTGAATTTAAGTGCTTTTGTGAACATCATTTTGACAATTAAAAAATGAAAATCTTTACTAAACCAACCTGTACACTTAGAGTCTCTGCAAATTCATTGTCAAGTACCTTTCTTCTCTGATTACATTCCACAGTCAGTCTTTCTAATTGCAGGGTCAGGGCCTACAATGTAGTTACATACAAAAATATTCATAATTATCATTTTACTAACATAAAAGCTGTTAGACAGCATATCTCACATTAGTATTATATTATATATATGCAAAGAGTCGGACACAACTGAGCAACTGAACTGAACTGAACTGATACATATACATATTATATGACACATATTCATTTGACATCTAAAATAACTCAAAATAATATATATATATTCTTTATCTTCTAACTTCAATGGAAACCCAATTGTTTCTAAAAAGACTTTTAATACTTTTTAAAATGAGTTAGAAAAAAAGATTAAACAATAAATTTTCATTTAAGGTTATTTTAACTAATGCATGCGGTTTTAACCTGTTAGAAAACAGAATGTTTCATGATACTAATATATCACCAGATTTAATTACAAGTAGATTTTTAAGTAGTGGTTATAATAATAATTATATTATTTAATATATTATAATATATTAAATAATCAATAGCACTGTAGTCTCAAATCAGCAAAAATTATCTGTAATATTCAAACTACAACACAAAATAAGTTAAAATATTAACACATAGTTCTAGTACAAAACTTTATTTTCTGAAATGCATTTGAGAAACCTTCTCAATCAGGATTCTTAACCTGGAGTCCAAAGATCCTTAAATGGTCAAAGGGCTTTAGAGGAGCTATAAAACTTGCATCAGGATTGTGTGAGTATTGGAGTACATTCATTTTTCTAGAGAGAGGATAATTGGCTTTATTAGACCCAAAATGTTTAAGCACTGCTTTAAAATTATAAGTGCAATTTAAATTACAGGTTGCTTTACTATAGATTTAGAGAAAATCTAACACTACAATGTATAACATCTCACCCTAATTTTATTATCATCTTGCTGAGCATACTTCTGAAGAGTGAGAGCATCACTATCTTTATGAGCTGATTCTTCCAGCCAGGCCTCCAATGCTTGCTGGTCCCAGTTCATCTGACATTTCAAACCATCCAATTTTTGAGTAGTTTTAAATATGGAATTCTAATTTCCAAAGAGAGGGAACAGGGAGAAATAACAAATCATTATTTACTATACAAACTAAAATAAAACATAACATTACATATTTAAAAGGAAGAAAGAAATCTTGTCTCTGTCCCCAGTCTCCAGATGTATACAATATATCATATTTAATTATATAACTATCATACTGGTATTTCAATTCGTTAGTTCCAAAATAGAGGGAAGTGATTATCAAATTGAGAACAATAGTTGAGTTAAAGTTTACTTAAAAAGACATTAGCGTATCTCCCCTAGAGCAATCCCATTAGTCACTCTACCAAAACTACCCAAGCAGATATGAAATCATAATAAAAATAATGTGCCTCATATGCTAACTCAAGCCCAAGACAAGTTCTCTTCAGCCCCATTTCCAATCAGATTGCTGTCTCTAAAAGATCTAGTATATAGAAATTTTGGAAGCACATTTAATTAAAATGAATATAATAATTAAGGAGATAAAATATTTTTCAATGTATTTAACAAATTTAGATTCATAAAAGAAAACAGATAAATATACAAACAAATACAAATTAACATGATAAAATAAGTATGTATGTGTATATATAGGATTTCCTGGTGGCTCAGATGGTAAAGAATATGCCTGCAATGCAGGAGACCCAGATGTATATATACATATATATATATATATATATACCCATATATATGTATATATTTGTGTATATACTTATTGTATGTGTATATATTTATGTATAATATTATATTTATTATATATGTATCAGATCAGATCAGTCGCTCAGTCGTGTCTGACTCTTTGCAACCCCATGAATCGCAACACGCCAGGCCTCCCTGCCATCACCAACTCCTGGAGTTCACTCAGACTCATGTCCATCAAGTCAGTGATGCCATCCAGCCATCTCATCCTCTGTCGTACCCTTCTCCTCCTGCCCCCAATCCCTCCCAGCATCAGAGTCTTTTCCAATGAGTCAACTCTTTGCATGAGGTGGCCAAAATACTGGAGTTTCAGCTTTAGCATCATTCCTTCCAAAGAAATCCCAGGGCTGATCTCCTTCAGAATGGACTGGTTGGATCTCCTTGCAGTCCAAGGGACTCTCAAGAGTCTTCTCCAACACCACAGTTCAAAAGCATCAATTCTTTGGCACTCAGCCTTCTTCACAGTCCAACTCTCACATCCATACATGACCACAGGAAAAACCATAGCCTTGACTAGACGAACCTTTGTTGGCAAAGTAATGTCTCTGCTTTTGAATATGCTATCTAGGTTGGTCATAACTTTCCTTCCAAGGAGTAAGCGTCTTTTAATTTCATGGCTGCAGTCACCATCTGCAGTGATTTTGGAACCCAGAAAAATAAAGTCTGACACTGTTTCCATTGTTTCCCCATCTATTTCCCATGAAGTGATGGGACCGGATAAGAATATACATATATTTCCATATATACAAATACATTTCCATAAGTATATGCATAAGTAAAGAGAAGAATTGAATTTGGAAAGCACTCCCAACCAAGTAACTAAAAGCTAAGGAAAAGAGAAAAACAGATTATAGTACTTTAATATTAGAGTCACAGGTTGATAATATGAAAGGTAAAAATTCTGACTGAAAAATGAAATTCAAAATTATAAGTGACTTTTTAAATATAGATTTTTAAAATGTAACACTTATAAATAAATTATGCCTAGTATGGTGTGATAGGCAGACAGCAGGGTACCTCACATATTGTAAGGTTCAATGACTATTTGGTAAGCGAACACTGAGAAAATAAATGTAGTATTCTATCACTGTTGATTTAAATCACAGCTCCATGTGACTTTCATTGTCCAAAAAACAACATAAGTAAATGTCAGGAAACTAAATGTCTTTCCCACACAGAAGAAAAAAAAAAATCAACGTTTATTTGCTGAAGGAAGAAGGAGCAATTGCACAAAATTTTAGTAACAGTTCAACACATACTTCCTTATCATTCTTTTTTTCCCGTATTGAAGTTATCTCATTTTCCAGTCGTTGAATTTCATCCTTCACTCGTCCCAGTTCTCTCTCAGCAATCATCTTAAAATGTTCTTCACTTTCAATCTCATGATCCCTGGCTTTGCAAAGAGACTACAGAATAACATACAAAAAAGAAAGACTTTTTACATTTTAAAATTATAAAATAACTCTAAAACTAGACAAAAAAAATAACAAAGTTCCCACGAAATGCTTAGATGACCTATTATTAATTCCACTCTCTGAAACTTGCACATTAGATTTTGTGATTCAGTGTAGGCAGTGCTGCTTACTAGTTGTGAGAAAGATAGTTCATGGAATGTGCTAGGAAAAAATGTTGTCAGCAGTTTTATTTTGATCTAGGGAAACTGTTGAAAACCAAAGTTTATATACTGAGACTTTAAAAGATATAATTCATTTATTTAAAAATAAGAAATTAATATTAAAATACTTAGGAAATGGTATGCTTATAAGAACTGACCACATATCCAATTAAGAGAAATACTTTTAAAATAATTATGTAAACAGTGATGGTTGTAAATATGCCTTAGAGTATGTTAACATACAATGATGCCTTTGTGTTGTTTTACTTAATAAAATTGTATTTGTTGCCTACTGATCTTTTAGGACTTCAAAATTATCACCAGTGGTATTGTTTTTACATTATTAAGGCTGTTAGTGTTGAAGGAAGTTTATTGTCTTTCATCTCTATTAGCCTACTTGAAGTTTGACTATAATGAAATACACCTTAAGACTATCTCTGCTTCTCAAATCCCCAACTCAGTGGTTTAATAACTTGAGGAAAAGATGTTATCCTAAACTGTTTATTAATTACTAAATCACATCAGGATTCCAAAATCTTGGGATTGTTTTTAAAAGTTCAATAAATTTATAGCTTTCTAATGAGACTTGTAAAAACTCATGAAATAGTTACTTATCTATATTAATTATAAATTGGTATTAGAAACATGACTTGTTCAGTTTTAAGAATTACATATTTCTTCATAGAAACATAGATGTACTTAAAAAAAAAAAAGTTTGAACGAGAAGCTAGTAAAGTCTCCAATGCTGATTTACAGAACTTTTGGATTTTCTGGGCATCATCAGGGAAAGAGAGTCTTCACATGAATAGACTGTCCATAAAACAGATGCTTACTTAATTAATTACTCTAAGTTTTAATTTTTATTGTTTGTACTAATATTTCTAAAATGCATTGTACTGTCCCTAGCTTCCTGAACATAAATTAACTTTTCTATTATCTCAGAATTGTTATTGTAAAATTCAGTCCTTAAACTATGCTAAAATATTGTGGTGTCCTTAGGACTACTGAAGTGTGTTGACAGTTTGCCTCCTCTCAAAATCACTCCAGGAAGTTGTGCTGAAGAATTTTAAAGTAGACAGAAACTCTATTATAATGTTTTATTAATCTGTTTCTACTTAGGCCATCACTTCTCTGCACTGCTGTCACTGCACCCTTCTCATATAATCAGCTGCCTAATATTATATCAGAGTGTCTGAATGATGATATCTCCTGATGAATTAATTGTTCCTTGAATTTGGTGGCAGTAGAGTTCCTAAAAATCTTTTTTTCTACCTACTTTCAGGTTTAAGCTTTTGTTCATAATCATTTAGTTATGTGAAAATTTCTTATTATATCTCTAAAATCAAATCACAGATGTAAATGCAATGTGAAATGTTCCATGACTACACATGATACACTCAATGTGAATTTCAATCAGTATTGTACCTGGGTAAACAAGAACTCTTGCTTAACATTTTTGAAGTGAGAAGTCATAGCATTAATTCGATCTTCATAGTCACGGAGCTGATCTTGCATGCTTGACCTTTCATCTTGCAGCTTTGATAACTGTAAATAATAAATGCTATGATCAACCAAAGTCCTACTAAGTTTTTACCATATTAAAAATATAAAATCAAAAGAAAATAAAATTTTCATTTACTTTGCTTCTTTCAATATCCATTTGAATTTCTAAAATCTACTGATCTTTTAAATGTTATAAAATACTGTTGTGATTTAGAGATAACTGTGGGAAAATTAGCACCATAATATGTGAACCGTGAACTTCCAGATGTTCCAGCTGGTTTTAGAAAAGGCAGAGGAACCAGAGATCAAATTGCCAACATCCACTGGATCATCGAAAAAGCAAGAGAGTTCCAGAAAAACATCTATTTCTGCTTCATTGACTATGCCAAAGCCTTTGACTG
>NW_011494939.1:2322665-2330593 GCF_000754665.1 Bison bison bison
TCTGGTCCCATCATTTCATGGGAAATAGATGGGGAAACAGTGGAAACAGTGTCAGACTTTATTTTTTGGAGCTCCAAAATCACTGCAGATGGTGATGGCAGCCATGATATTAAAAGACGCTTACTCCTTGGAAGGAAAGTTATGACCAACCTAGATAGCATATTCAAAAGCAGAGACATTACTTTGCCAACAAAGGTCCATCTAGTCAAGGCTATGGTTTTTCCAGTGGTCATGTATGGATGTTAGAGTTGGACCGTGAAGAAAGCTGAGTGCCAAAGAATTGATGCTTTTGAACTGTGGTACTGGAGAAGACTCTTGAGAGTCCCTTGGACTGCAAGGAGATCCAACCAGTCCATTCTGAAGGAGATCAGCCCTGGGTGTTCATTGGAAGGAATGATGCTAAAGCTGAAACTCCAATACTTTGGCCACCTCATGTGAAGAGTTGACTCATTGGAAAAGACTATGATGCTGGGAGGGATTGGGGGCAGGAGGAGAAGGGGACGACAGAGGATGAGATGGCTGGATGGCATCACCGACTCGATGGACATGAATTTGAGTAAACTCTGGTTGTTGGTGATGGACAGGGAGGCCTGGCTGCTGTGATTCATGGGGTCACAAAGAGTTGGACACGACTGAGATACAGAACTGAACTGAAGAGGAAGAAAGACCAGAACTCACTCTATCTTAGCCATGTAAGAACACAGCCAGAAGGCAGCCATCTACAGGCCAGAAAGAGGGCTCTCGCCCAATATATTCACCTAATATGGCACCCTGATATTGACTTCTAGCCCTCAAAATTTTGAGAAATAAATGTCTGTTTTTTATTGAGTCTATGTTGTTTCAGTATAGCAACCCAAGCTAAGACACTGATTTAAATATAAAGGAATTTAAAACTACAAGTTTTCTCTAAGATTTTTGCTGTTTTTCATTCCATGGACAGAGGAGCCTGGTGGGCTACAGTCCATGAGGTCCAAAGAGCTGGACATGAATGAGAACACATGGATGTGGGTACAAAGTAGTTTCCTTTTACTGTTTTCTAAAAGGTGATTTTTTTCACTTTCAATTTCTCTTTAAATAAAGCTATCCAGATGCTGAGGGGCAGGGAAGCCTGGCGTGCTACAATCTAAGGGCGGACAAAGAGTTGGACATGACTGGGTGACTGAACAACAACAACAATTCAGAATATATTTCTGAGAAACTTGCCTAAGCATTTAAGATGTCTATCTTAGTCAGCTCAGACTGCCATAACAAAAAATCATAGACTGGGTGGCTAAAACAGTGGAAGTTTATTTCTCACGATTATGGAGGCTAGGAGGTCCAAGATCAAAGCACCAGTCAATTTGGTTTCACTGAAATTTTTCTTCCTGACTTGCAAATGACTGCCTTCTCACTGTGCCCTCACATGACAGAAAGAGCCCTGGTCTCTCTTTCTCTTCTTACAAGAGCACTAATCCCAGTGCAATCCCCTCTCCCCTATATCTTGTTGTCATTGTTCAGTGGCTCAGTTATGTCCAACTCTTTGAAACCCCATGGACTGCAGCATGTCAGGCTTCCCTGTCCTTCACCATCTCCCAGAGTTTGCTCAAACTCAAATCCATTGAGTTGATGATGCCATCCAACCATCTCAACCTCTGTTGTCCCCTTCTCCTCCTGCCCTCAATCTTTCCCAGTATCAGGGCATCGGGGTCTTTTCCAATGAATTGGCTCTTTGCATCCGGTGACCAAAGTATTGGAGCCCTCCCCGCCCATCTAGAACTCCCAAAGGCCCTACCTCTAAAGACCACGGTCTCTCTTACTCTTCTGATTGTTCAGTCATCCAGTCATGTCCATCTATTTGCAACCCCATGAACTGCAGCACACCAGGCTTCCCTGTCCCTCATCATCTCTCGGAGTTTGCCCAAACTCATATTCATTGTATCAGTGATGCCATCCTGGCATTTCACGCTCTGATACCCTCTTCTCCTTCTGCCCTCAATCTTTGCCAGCAACAGGGACTTTTCCTATGAGTTGTCCATTCACATGAGATGACCAAAATACTGGAGCTTCAGCTTCAGCAACAGTCCTTCCAGTGAATATTCAGGGTTGATCTCCCTTAAGATTGACTGGTTTGATCTCCTTGCAGTCCAAGGGAAGTATAAGAGTTTTCTCCAGTACCACAGTTTGAAGGTATCAATTCTTTGGCATTCTGCCTTCTTTATAGTTCAGTTTTCACAACCGTATGTGACCACTGGAAAGACCATAGCCTAGACTATACAGACCTTTGTCGGCAGAGTAATGTCTGTTTTTCAACACACCGTCTAGGTTTGTCATTGCTTTCCTGCCAAAAAGCAAACGTCTTCTGATTTCATGGCTGCAGTCACTGTCTGCAGTGATTTTGGAGCCCAACAAGAGGAAATCTATCACTACTTCCACATTTTCCCCCTCTATTTGCCACGCAGTAATGGGGCCGGATGCCATGATCTTAGTTTTTTTAATATTTAGTCTTAAGCCAGCTTATCACTCTCCTCCTTCACCCTCATCAAGAGGCTCTTTAGTTCCTCTTTGCTTTCTGCCATCAGCACATATCTGAGGTTGTTGAGGTCCTGCTTATCTTGATTTCAGTTTATAATTCACCCAGCCCAGCATTTCTCATGATATGCTCAGCGTATAGGTTAAATAAACAGGTGACAGCAGACAGCCCTGTCGTACTTCTTTCTCAATCTTGAACCAATCAGTTGTTCCATACAGGGTGCTAACTGTTGCTTCTTGACCCACATACAGGTTCCTAAAGAGGTAGGTAAGATGGTCTGGTATTCCCATCTCTCTAAGAGCTTTCCACAGTTTGTCATGATCCATACAGTCAAAGGCTTTAGCATGGTCGATGAAATAGAGTTAGATGTTTTTCTGAAATTCCCTTGCTTTCTCTATAATCCAGCAAATGTTGGCAATTTGATTTCTAGTTCCTCTTCCTTTTCTAAACCCAACTTGGACATCTGGAAGTTCTTGGTTTGCATAATGCTGAAGCCCAGCATGTAAAATTTTAAGCATGACCTTACTAGCATGGGAGATGAGTGCAATCGTCCGATGGTTAGCAGATTCTTTGATACTACCCTTCTGGTGATTGGCATGAGGATCAAGCTTTTCCAGATCTCCTTCCTCTTTTTATAAGAACACTAATCCCAGTCCCCACCCCATCTAGACCACATCCAAACCTAATTGCCTCCCAAAGACCCCACCTCTAAAGACTATCACATTGGGAGTTAGGGCTTCAGCATATGAATTACTGAGAGAGGAACACAAACATTCAGTCCGTAATAATGGAGAGTAATCTTTTAAACTGTTTATTATTAATTCTGTTGGCTTATGATCAGAAAATGTGACTTATAAAATTTTTATCATTAATTTTTAATTGTAAATACTTATAGCATAAAATTTACCATTTTAAACATTTTTCAGTGTATATTAAGTACAATGGCATTACGTATATCCACACATTGTACAACCATCACTACCATCCATTTCCAAAAACTTTTCATCCTTCCAAACTGAAATTCTATATCCATTAAATACTAATCCCACATCCTTTTTACCTCCAGCCCCTGGAAATCACCATTCTAATTTATGTCTATGAATTTGACTACTCTAGGTTACCTCATATAGGTGGAATCATACCTTTGGTAATCATATCTTACCAAACCATATCACGTATTTGTCCTTATGTGTCCAGCTTATTTCACTTAGCATACTGTATTTAAGGTTAATCGTTCATTTTTAGGTTTTTGCTCTGGTCTAGTAACATAATGTACCTTTGTAAATGTTTTATGAACATATTATACTTAAAGGATGTATGTTCTCTTTGTTTTTACTTTTGTTGTGTTATTCATATATTGTATATCTTTATTTTTGTCTATTGTGTGTGTGTGTGTGTGTGTGTGTGTGTGCGCACGCTCAGTCACTCAGTCATGTCCCACTCTTTGTGACCACACAGACTGTAGCACACCAGGTTCCTTTGTCCACGGAATTTTTCCAGCAAGAATACTGGAACATGTTTTTATTTTCTACTCCGGAGATCTTCCCAACCCAGGGATCAAATCTGGGTTTCTTGTGTCTCCTGCACTGGCAGGCAGATTCTTTACCGCTGCGCCACCTGGGAAGTCCAGATATTGAAGTACCTCACTGCATATTTTTGTCAAGGTCTACTAGCATTTATAATAGCTTTTACTATTATGTATTTGGCTGTTGTGTTGTTTGGTACTTTATCACTTTTCTTTGTCAATTATGACTTTTATCATTGCATAATTAACCCAAAACAAAAGAATCTGCTTTTCAAATTAAAGCATAATGATTAATTCTCCACAACTTGATAATTCCTTCCCCATAGAGCTCCCAAACAACATTTTACTGCCACTTTCTTAAATATAAAAGGATATGCAAGGATCACCAACTACTTATTGAAAACTTACATAATGTATGGGACATCAGGATAAAAAGATTCCAAAGAAAACAGATAATTCAGGACAAAAAAGACAAGAACTAAAGACACACACATACATACACACTTAGATTGTAATTGATAATATACTCCTAAAACAAGACCATGTGACACAAAAAAGCAACAAGCACATAACCTGAAAATTAAAAATATGATGATATAGTTGCCAAAATTAAAACTGCTATGTAAAGATGAAACAAAACTCTAAAAGCTTCCAGAAAATGAAAAAGTAAACTACAAAGAAATGGAAATGAATTAAAAAAAATAATACCTGAAAATCATTTTAATGTAAGATTATTCACCATCAACACTGCTTGAAAGACAATAGGGCAAAATTCTTGATAAATTCTGTGGAAATTTTATTTTTAATCTAGGATTTTCTATCCAGCCAAATTACCATCAAATGTGAAGATAAATAAAAATATTTTCAGATTCAGAGTGTTTACCTCACATAGACACTTCTTAGGGAGACACAAGAAAGTAGTTCATCAAAATAAGGGAATGACTCAAGAACAAATGAAGATATATGATGTAGGAAATAGACCATCAACCAAGTAAAGGAATAAAGTGAATTCACAAGTTAACAGCTGGGAAATAGGCTTTTGGAAAAACAGTCCACTTTGGGAAACACAGGATTCCAGTAGGAAGTAGTAAGGCAGAGAGAGAGTATCCTGATGATCCGATACTATGATTTAAGGAATATAAAGTTAAAGCAGGAAGTGCAAGGAACCAGACAGGCAAAGCACAGACTGTGGGCCCTTTTTGAAACAATCACACATGAACAGTATCCAACCAGTCAAAAGATGAATCAAAAGTGAAAACTTCAAAATAAGATAAACTTAGTAAAGTAGGTGTATCAAAGACCATTAAATCATATTAAATATAAAATTAAGACTAAACACTTGTAGTAAATTAAGAGCATTGAATACAATGCAAATAAAATAAACCTTGATATATAAAAATAATAAAACCACTATTTTTAATGGAGAAAAGAAGGTAGCAGAAAGGGTAGGAGGGCTAATCTCTTGATTTCAAAGATGCAAAATGAAAGATCAGGGAGTCAACTCATACTGTCTACAAATGAAGCAAAGAAATTTTTAGAAACACTTAATTTAACCATTTAATTTTTTTAATTTAGTTTTTCTTAATGTTACAGAAATTTTTTTGCAACCACTATCTCTTATAACCAAGTAACACTCACTGATAGTCAACAATTTCTTTCATTTTCTCCTCTTAAACACAAGTAAAATTAAATTTCTATGCTAAAAATAGCACATAGGATCTTATTTTTATAATACTCCTGTCTTTTTTGTCTATATACCTGTAGATCATGATGTCTAGGATATTTGTTTAAGCCATGATAGTCACATCTATGGTCAACAGTGAGTATTCTGGGGAGAGAATATCTTGTATTTTTTATTTTATACCCTTTTCTTCTGTTTGAATATTTTAAACTTTCAAGAGTTGCTTTTTTAATATCAGAGTTTATTAGGTGACGTGATTGTGGTCCTCATTATTCTTTAATTGTTCTTTAATATTTTTAAAAATAGCTAATTCAAGTAATAAATATTTAAAATCCTGTAAGACATATTATGGCAATAATACCCAAAAAGAACATTTTAATGGAACTTAACCTATATTAATGTCCTTAGAGCAGTATAACAACCTTGTGAAATGATTATTTTACTTATCTCCAGTTTACATAAGAAGAAACTGACTCAATGCTGATATACAGGATCTGAACCCAGGACTGGATACTTATTAACATTATTATTCCTCAGTATTCAGTGCTAGATCTCTTATATTTCCTAATGTAGTTCTTCACTTAAAAAGCAAAATCTGAAACCATCTAGTTAGATATAAGTAAATAAGTAAGAATATTTTTAAAAATATATTTTCAAGAAGCAGAACGGAGGATTTTCATTTTCATTTCTCAGAGGAGATAAGACCTCGTCTTCCATTCTCTAAAGCAGTGTAAGCATCATAGGTTCTTCCTGGACTCTTTCACACAACACATTGCCATGTGATAGAACTTTAGACTGACTGCTCAAGGTCTTTAAAAGTTTCCTGATCTGGTTACAGTTTTTAACAACTACCACGCTTTGGTTGCAAGCTGGTTAAAATACTCCTTTGTTGTTGTTTAGTCACTAAGTCCTGTCCAATTCTTTGCGACCCCCATGAACTACACCCACCAGGCTTCTCTGTCCACGGAAGGATTTCTCAGGCAAGAATACTGGAGTGGGTTGCTATTGCTTCTCCATGGGATCTTCTGGACCCAGGGATGGAACAGCCTCTCCTCCATTGGCAGGCGAATTCTTTACCGCTGAGCAACCAGGGAATCCCCCAAATACGCCCTTGTAACGTAAAATATTTTTATACCGTTCTGTGACAACTTAATCCTCACTTTGAAAAGCTGTAAACTACACACTGTACATACTTACTAGAACATCCCTCTTGAAAACGTCTCCTCGAATCACTTCAAATATCATAGGAAGAAACTCAAAAAGAAAAGTTAACCATACGTGTTTTGTTTGCAAACATCCGCAAATAACTGTTGCTACGCAAATCTCAGAAGTCACTTTGCAAACCGCGCTTAATTCTGAGGCAGGAAAAAGCCGGTGCTTTTTTCCTCTACTACTCAGGAGGTTGCAAATGAATGCAAGAAGTGGAAGAGGAGGGAGCAAAGATTCAAACTTTATAGTCGTGTATACCAATTATCATTTCAATGGATTGATTGATATCAACGCTTAGCAAGAACCGAAAAGGGCTAGCAGATGAGCAAAGAAAGAGATGGTACCGAAGAGGTAAACCGAGAAAAGATGGCATTAGGGAAGGAACGAGAGAAATAAAAGAGTTTGGGTATTTCTGCCAACCAGAAAAGTTCCCCCAAAGGCCCCCTCTCCCCTCGCCCGCCCACCTCGCCTTCTTCACCTGATCCTTACCTGCTCTTCCAGTGTCTTGTTCTCCTCGTTCGCCACCGGGATAGCGAACCCATCCTCCCAGCGCAGCTCCGCCAGGAATTCACTACTCATGATGACAAATAGATAGGGGACCTCAGAAAAAGTGCAGAAGAAAGAGCCACCTTCTCATTTCACCCGTGAGCGGCACCTGAGGCAACCCCAGGAACTCGCAAAGCTCCGGAGAAGTTGCTACCCGAGCTCTAGCAACCGTTTCGCGCCCTTAGTTACCAAACCGGAAGCGCTCATGTCCTGAGGCAAAACTTCCGGTCGAGAACACTGTCCCTGAATCCAGGGCAACTTTTTCTTCTTGAGCACCCAGGGAAGAGAATCAATTTACTCTTCCAGAGGTTCCTTCGGAGAAGGCAATGGCACCCCACTCCAGCACTCTTGCCTGGAAAACCCCATGGACGGAGGAGCCCGGTGGGCCGCAGTCCATGGGGTCGCTAAGAGTTGGACACGACTGAGCGACTTCACTTTCACTTTTCACTTTCATGCGT
>NW_011494939.1:2330693-2334488 GCF_000754665.1 Bison bison bison
GACACGACTGAAGCGACTTAGCAGCAGCAGTAGCCGCAGAGTTTCCGTGGGGTTGCCAGGTGCCGGCATAACAGTCCTTCAACGTGCGGCTCGAGTCCCGGGGGCTGTAAACTCCGGCGCCTGCGGTCTCCCGGGGGCCGCAAAGCACGGATCCGCACTGCGCCAGGCGGCAGATGAAAGCTGACGAAAAGAATGTTCAAATGGCGTTTAAGTTTCATTCGTAGGTGAAATCTCGGTAGACTGAAGTAGACAGGGATTTTGAAGCAGAATTAACTCCCTGGAAACATTGCTGGATGTTTTGATCCTCGTCTGTTTTAACTTCTGGTCTTCCAGCTTACAATCTTAGCTAACCGCAGACGTGAGCTGCGCAGAGATGGCTGACTTGCAGCGCAGAGTTCCTACACCTTTATTTTCTTTACATTTTCATTTGTTAACATGTGTAAAATCTTTAATTCCACACAAAAACTTGTATTGTTTCCTAATCTCAAAAAAGGAGATCTAGAATGGCCAACACGTCAATTAACTCATTTGGATTACCTACTTGGCACCGATAGGTGTTTGAGTTTATGCCCTGTGTTGTAGAGCTTCTCAGAACTGGAAAGGACAAAACAGTAAACTAATTTAATCCCTTCAGTTCCTAGATAATAAACTGAAGCTCCCTGAAGTGAAGGGGTAACTGGACGGAACCAGACAGAACCTAAACTAAGATACAGGTCTCAAACTATGCTTTCTGCAATGAGGGGTGTTCTTTGGCTGGAATACTCTCTACCACTGCATGTGAAAGTGAAAGTCGCTCAGTTGTGTCCAACTCTTTGCTACCGAATGGACTATAGCCTGTCAGGCTCCTCTGTCCATGGCATTCTCTAGGCCAGAATACTGGAATGGGTAGCCGGTCCCTTCTCCAGGGGATATTCCCAACCCAGGGACTGAAGCCAGGTCTCCTGCATTGCAGGCAGATTCTTTACCGAAAGCCACCAGGGAAACCCCTACCATGGCATCCTGAGGATCAATTAATTTTGCTAATCCAATAGTTCACTATCTGTTGCTTTTTTCCCCTTTTCTGAGTTTTATTTTAGCTGTTCATAGTTAAACTTTTATAAAGTTTAAATATATATCCTCATATACTCAGGAACCAGAGATCAAATTGCCAACATCCGCTGGATCATCGAAAAAGCAAGAGAGTTCCAGAAAAACATCTATTTCTGCTTTATTGACTATGCCAAAGCCTTTGACTGTGTGGATCACAATAAACTGGAAAATTCTGAAAGAGGTGGGAATACCAGACCACCTGACCTGCCTCTTGAGAAACCTATATGCAGGTCAGGAAGCAACAGTTAGAACTGGACATGGAACAACAGACTGGTTCCAAATAGGAAAAGGAATACATCAAGGCTGTATATTGTCACCCTGCTCATTTAACTTCTATGCAGAGTACATCATGAGAAACGCTGAGCTGGAAGAAGCACAAGCCGGAGTCAAGATTGCTAGGAGAGATATCAATAACCTCAGATATGCAGATGATACCACCCTTATGGCAGAAAGTGGAACTGCCATAAGGAACTAGTGAAGGGGAACTAAAGAGCCTCTTGATGAAAGTGAAAGAGGAGAATGAAAAAGTTGGCTTAAAGCTCAACATTCAGAAAACTAAGATGATGGCATCCAGTCCCATCACTTCATGGCAAATAACAGTGGAGACAGTGGCTGATTTTATTTTTCTGGGCTCCAAAATCACTGCAGATGGTGATTGCAGCCATGAAATTAAAAGACTCTTACTCCTTGGAAGGAAAGTTATGACCAACTTAGACAGCATATTAAAAAGCAGAGACATTACTTTGTCAACAAAGGTCCATCTAGTCAAGGCTATGGTTTTTCCAGTGGTCATGTATGGATGTGAGAGTTGGACTATAAACAAAGCTGAGTGCCAAAGAATTGATGCTTTTGAACTGTTGTGTTGGAGAAGACCCTTGAGAGTACCTTGGACTGCAAGAAGATCCAACCAATTCATCCTAAAGAAGATCAGTCCTGGGTGTTCATTGGTAGGTCTGATGTTGAAGCTGAAACTCTAATACTTTGGCCACCTGATGCAAAGAGCTGACTCTTTTGAAAAGACCCTGATTCCGGGAAAGATTGATGGCAGGAGGAGAAGGGGACGACAGAGGATGAGATGGTTGGATGGCATCACCGACTCAATGGACATGGGTTTGGGTGGACTCCAGGAGTTGGTGATAGACAGGAAGGCCTGGTGTGCTGCGGTTCATGGAGTCACAGAGTCGGACACGACTGAGCGACTGAACTGAACTGAACTGAACTGACTCATCACCTTAACACTTTTTTTTTTGCCATATTAGCTTCATCTATATCTTTTGCTGAAGCATTTTAAAATAAGACACAAATCTAACAGTTCACCCATAACTGCTTAAGTATACATCACCAACATTTAGCTTATTAATGTTTTATAACATAAACCCAGTATCATTATTGCATCTAACAAAATTAACAGTATCAAAATATCTTCGTGATCAATAGCTTTTCACATTCCTATTTCCTCAAATGTCTTGAAAATGTTTTTTCCCTTGGTTTGTCACTATATTTTTGAAATCCTCTTTTGTAGCTTTCTCTCTTTGTGCTCACATGGTTTTCCATGTATTTAATCATTCGGGCTTAGAAATAGTGACTTCAAAGACAAGAGTTAGTAAGGTATTTTAATCTCTATTTCTACAATGCCTAAGTTTCCAAGGTGGTTGCGAGAAAACAACTTATAGAGGGAATTTTGACCTATATGAAATAATGGACTTTTACAGCTTAAATAACTTATAGCTTATAGAGATCATCTTTCATTTCACAGTAGCTTAATCATCCATGCTAACGAAAATGTTAGTATCTAGCATATATTAAGATGGCATAATTATTTATACTTGAAAATTGTTATAGCAGTGTCTTTTTTAACAATTATTTTAAAATGTGAATACTGAGGCAGCTGCCTTGGCCTGTGCCAATCTGTTGATCCACCCTTCTCAGTGTCAGCTGTAGCTGCCAAATGCATGATTGCAGCTGTCTTTGCTGGGTACTCCTCTAGGCCCATTGACATAAGAACTTTGGCAGCCAAATCCCTGCAAATAGTCCCATTTCCCATAACTCAAGGCTTCTGTTTTCTGAATTTCAGGATGATGATTGTATCCATGTTGAATTTTGGACAAAATATCCATGCATCCTCCAAATTCTACCTTTCCACCTTTAAATAATATCCCTGCTTCTCCCCTTCATCGCCACAGTATTTCTATCATCCAATTCCCACGTTTATAAATTCTACAGTTTCCAGATTATAACTGTATTCATTTGGATCTAGATTTAGAAACAAAACCCAAAGTTTTACAAGCCTTGTCACTGACCATGAAATAATCAATTTAATTCCCAAATGCTAAAGTAGATGTTACCTTTTTACTATTTCATTCCCAAGTAGATATCTTCATTCAAATTAGGTTGTTCAGGCTAAAATATTAAGAGATATTTGGTTTTGCAAAAATAATGTGATCTTTGTTTTAAAAATAAAAATACATATAAGTATGAAGTATGGCATCCAGTCCCATTACTTCATGGGAAATAGATGGGGAAACAGTGGAAACAGTGTCAGACTTTATTTTTCTGGGCTCCAAAATCACTACAGATGGTGACTGCAGCCATGAAATTAAAAAACGCTTACTCCTTGGAAGGAAAGTTATGACCAACCTAGATAGCATATTCAAAAGCAGAGACATTTCTTTGCCAACAAAGGTTCATCTAGTCAAGGCTATGGTT
>NW_011494939.1:2334588-2338118 GCF_000754665.1 Bison bison bison
AGTACTTTGGCCACCTCATGCGAAGAGTTGACTCATTGGAAAAGACTCTGATGCTGGGAGGGATTGGGGGCAGGAGGAGAAGGGGATGACAGAGGATGAGATAGCTGGATGGCATCACTGACTCGATGGACGTGAGTCTGAGTGAACTCTGGGGGTTGGTGATGGACAGGGAGGCCTGGCGTGCTGCAATTCATGGGGTCGCAAAGAGTCGGACATGACTGAGCAACTGATCTGATCTGATCTGATGCCAATCTCACTCTCAAAAGGTTGCCACATTTTGGCATTTATCCTACTGGCATTTTTTAAAATGAAGCTATAGATATATATATAAATGAAGCTATATATATAAATTTTTTCTTGTAGAAATAAAACAAAAAATATTCTTTTGCAAATTCGTTTTTTAACAACAGTGGCCATGCTTTCACATCAGTACATTACATCTTTGGTCTTTTAATGGCAGCTTAAAATTCAGTACTATCAATCAATTTTAACTCTATAAACAATGCTATAATTAATGTTTTTAAAATACTCTAGGCCATCAATTATAGAGTATAATTATTTTCATATTTTATTATCTCCAAAATTGGAATGCAATTTCAGTTAGTGTTTTATTTGGTGAATAAGATATAACTTTACACACTTATGTATGTATGCATGACATTTTCTTACAAGTAAAATTAATGGAAAACAGGTATAAATGATTTTATTTTTATAGATAACACTAGATTTCTTTCAAAATGTCTTGGATACCCATAGAGTAAGTATGACAGTATTCTTGCATACTCTGGATGTTATGAAGTATCAAATATTTTACAACCTAAGGAGAAAAATGTATTATCTCATTGTTTATTGACAAATCAATAATTATGAGTGTGACTGAACATCACATTTCTTCTGCAAAGAATTTCTATAGCATATCTTTTGCCCATTTTTTCCCATTAGGTTGTCTTCTCTTATTGAATTATGGCAGTGTTTTTCATGATATTGGTAGTTTCTTTGTGCATTTTTGTGTCTATGTCTAAGAAGAATATTTTTTTCACCTAATCTTTTTTGTTTTTTAAAAATTTGTTTTTAGTGTATTTTGCTCAGACACTGCTCGTGTTGCCATCAATATCCTTCATATTCCAATGGCTATATTCATCATTAACTTCTTCTGCTTTCTGGGCTACATTCAGCTCGGCTATTCCTTCCCTATTAAAACATCTTCTTCTTTTGGCTTTTATGACTTCTCCCCCATCTCCACTGCCACCATTCCAATTTAGACTATCATCATCTCTTACTGCACCACTGTAATTGCATCCTCAACAATCTGCCCACTTCTACTCTTGTTCCCCTGAAATTCATTCTCCCTCAACAGCTAAGGTAATCTTTTACTTCCAGCATTTAATTCTGAAGTACTTCCCGTACAGAAAATCTGAAATAATTTTACAGTGAGCACCATTATCCCCCGGATCTAGATGTTTCCTAGGTCCTACCATGAATGTTTGACTATTCGTGTTATCACATATCTGTCTACCCATTTATCAATACATGTTATTTATTGGTGCATTTCAAAGTAAATTGCAGTAATCAATACACTTCTCTACTAAATGCTTCACTATGCCTATGTCGACTTTTGTTGACATTCTTCCCTCTATAGGTAAATTTATATACAAATACACAAATCTTGAGTTTTACAGATGCATATACCAGGTTAACCTAGACTCTGCTCAAGAAGTGGAACATCACCACTACTCCAAAAAGTTTCTTCTTGCTTATCCACTCAGTCTCTGCTCTTACCCTCCTCTAACCTCCCAGAGGTAACTTACTGTTCTAGTATTTTCTCTATCATAAATTAGTTTCCTCTCTTTTAAAACTTCAAATAAATAGAACAACATTGAGACTATATCATGCCATATTTACCATATTGACAATTTGTTGCCTCTCAGCTTCAAATTCACCCATTTTGCTGCTCTGTGAAAACAGATATTGGCCCTTAAATTTTTCTCTTTTGGCAGTTGGCACACCATCAAGCTTTATCAATTAAGGGCACAGGAGAGACACTGCAGGAGGGGAAAAGCCTTTTCTTTCTCCCTGGTTTCAGTGTGCTCACCTGGCAGGTTCCTGCAAGCATACACAGTTTCTTCAGCAGCCAGATCCTGCATCTCAAGCAGTTTTTCCAGCATCAGGTTCCTGCAGTGCTTATAGCTTCTCCAAGTCCCAGCTCCTGCTGTGCACAGTAGCAGCTCTCCTTAGCATCCACCCCCACCCCAACTTGAGAAACTGGCAACAGAGTGCCCCCAGTGAGACATCACCCCTTTAATAGATTTCCCTGGCCCCAAAGAGAACAGATTTCCAACAAGTTCAACCAGCACAATGACTTTGCCATTCATTTAGCTGGCAGGGCTGGGTGAGAAGGTTCCTCCCGGGGCTCACTGTCTCAGGTTTAATGATAGTAACTGTTCTTATATCTGCTGTTTCTACATTCTTTACAGTTTTACTTACTTCTTAACAGCCAGCCTCTTGTTACTCCATCCTCTGTTACAGTTAATAATTCTCTTATTGAGCCTTCTCTATAAAATCACTGTGTGACTTTTCGCTCTCCTGATTGCACCCAGATGGATAAAAATCTGTACTTTTTGATGTTAGCCTTTTTATTCACTCAGCTTCATGTTTTTTATATTCATCCATATTGCAGTATCAATGGTTCATTTCTTTTTATTGCTGAATAATATTCCCTTATAATAAATATAACACACTCTGTTTATCTGTTCTCGTAATGATGAACACCTGGACTGTTTTAAGTTTGGGGAAACTATGAATAGCTCTATTATAAACATTCTTCTTTTTTAATACAATTTTTATTTTTTTAACTATTTTATTTTATACTGGATATAGTTGATTAGAAAGAAAATTAGAGATATCAAGGGAACATTTCATGCAAAGATGGGCACAATAAAGGACAGAAATGGTATAGACCTAACAGAAGCAGAAGATATTAAGAAGAGGTGGCAAGAATACACAGAAGAACTGTACAAAAAAGATCTTCACAACCAAGATAATCACGATGGTGTGATCACTGACCTAGAGCCAGACATCCTGGAATGTGAAGTCAAGTGGGCCTTAGAAAGCATCACTACGAACAAAGCTAGTGGAGGTGATGGAATTCCAGTTGAAATATGATTCTGTGAAAGTGCTGAACTCAATATGCCAGCAAATTTGGAAAACTCAGCAGTGGCCATAGGACTGGAAAAGGTCAATTTTCATTCCAATCGCAAAGAAAGGCAATCCCAAAGAATGGGCAAACTACCACACAATTGCACTCATCTCACACGCTAGTAAAAGTCATGCTCAAAATTCTCCAAACCAGGCTTCAGCAATATGTGAACCATGAACTTCCAGATGTTCAAGCTGGTTTTAGAAAACGCAGAGGAACCAGAGATCCAATTGCCAACATCCGCTGGATCATAAAAAGCAAGAGAGTTCCAGAAAAACATCTATTTCTGCTTCATTGACTATGCCAAAGCCTTTGACTGTGTGGATCACAATAA
>NW_011494939.1:2338459-2339816 GCF_000754665.1 Bison bison bison
TGGGGCTCCAAAATCACTGCAGATGGTGATTGCAGCCATGAAATTAAAAGACGCTTACTCCTTGGAAGGAAAGTTATGACCAACCTAGATAGCATATTCAAAAGCAGAGACATTACTTTGCCAACAAAGGTTCATCTAGTCAAGGCTATGGTTTTTCCTGTGGTCATGTATTAATGTGAGAGTTGGACTGTGAAGAAGGCTGAGCGCCGAAGAATTGATGCTTTTGAACTGTGGTGTTGGAGAAGACTCTTGAGAGTCCCTTCGACTGCAAGGAGATCCAATCACTCCATCCTAAAGGAGATCAGTCCTGGGTGTTCATTGGAAGGACTGATGCTGAAGCTGAAACTCCAGTATTTTGGCCACCTCATGCAAAGAGTTGACTCATTGTAAAAGACCCTGATGCTGAGGGATTGAGGGCAGAAGGAGAAGGGGAAGACACAGGATGAGATAGCTGGATGGCATCACTGACTCGATGAACATGAGTTTGGGTAAACTCCGGGAGTTGGTGATGGACAGGGAGGCCTGGCGTACTGCGGTTCATGGGGTCGCAAAGATTCGGACATGACTGAGCGACTGAACTGAACTGATAGTTGATTAGCAATGTTGTGATGGTTTCAGGTGTACAAGTGATACAGTTATGCATATACATATATCCATTATTTTTCAAATTCGTTTCCCATTTAGGTTTTTCCATAATATTGCACAGAGTTCCCTGTGTTATACAGTAGGTCCTTGTTGATTATCCATTTAATAAGCTTTTTACTTCACAGTAACTTTGATTAACAGAAAAGTTGCAAAGATAATATACCCATATATCCTTCATACAGTTTCAGTTTCCTCTAACATTATCATCACATATTACCATGGTATGTCTGACAAAAGTAAGAAGCCAAAAAGAAGTGAAAAGTGTATTCAGTTCAGTTCAGTTCAGTTCAGTCGCTCAGTTGTCCGACTCTCTGCAACCCCATGATCGCAGCACACCAGGCCTCCCTGTCCTTCACCATCTCCTGGAGTTCACTCAAACTCACGTCCATCGAGTCAGTGATGCCATCCAGCTATCTCATCCTCTGTTATCCCCTTTTCCTCCTACCCCCAATCCCTCCCAGCATCAGATTCTTTTCCAATGAGTCAACTCTTCGCATGAGGTGGCCAAAGTACTGGAGTTTCAGCTTTAGCATCATTCCTTCCAAAGAACACCCAGGACTGATCTCCTTTAAAATGGACTGGTTGGATCTCCTTGCAGTCCAAGGGACTCTCAAGAGTCTTCTCCAACACCACAGTTCAAAAGCATCAATTCTTTGGCGCTCAGCTTTCTTCACAGTCAAACTCTCACATCCATACATGGCTACTGGAAAAA
>NW_011494939.1:2340145-2343924 GCF_000754665.1 Bison bison bison
CTTTGTTGGCAAAGTAATGTCTCTGCTTTTGAATATGCTATCTAGGTTGGTCATAACGTTCCTTCCAAGGAGTAAGCGTCTTTTAATTTCATGGCTGCAGTCACCATCTGCAGTGATGTAAACTCCAGATTTTCTAGTCTTTCCATTAATGTTCTTTTTCTGATTCAAAGATATAATCTAGCATGCCACACTGAATTTTATTGTCATATCTCCTTAGTTTCCCCTGGTTTGTAACAAGTTTTTAGTTTTTGTCTGCTTTCTATAAGCTAGACAGTATTGAGAAGTACTGGTTATATATTTTATAGAATGTCTCGAAATGTCTCCTAATGGTTTATCTCTTGGCTCTCTCCTGAATAGCCTGGAGCTATGAGCTTGGGGCAGAAAACCACAGAGATGAAATACACTTTTCATTACATCATATCAGAGGGCTCATGATGTTATTTATCATGGCATTACTGATTAACTGTCATCCTTTTGTTTAAATAGCATTTTCCAGGTTTCTTCACTGTAAAGCTACTATTTCACCTCCCATACTCTGAATAATTCACTGAGCTCAGTCTGCCTTCAAGAAGAGAGATTACACTCTATATCCCAAAGAGAGAGTATCTACATATATTATTTGAAGTCCTTCTGTAAGTGAGATCATCTCTTCCTTTACTTATTCAATTATTTATATTACCATGGACTCATTTTACACTTTGGATTATAATTCAAACTATGCTATTTTGTTACTCGATTTGTTCCAGGGACCATTGGCCCCTATTTCTTTGATATCCTTTCATCTTTTTGTTTTTTGAGTATCTCCTTTCTGGCCTGCAAAATGCTCTAGGTTTATCTTGTATTTTCCCTTCCACAACCCAAGAACTAGCATTTCTCCAAAGAGCTCTGATTCTTTTTATTGGAGAATGGTATGTAGAAATCGAGATCTAGGCTCTGGGCCTGTTTGCTGTTGCTGGGTTGTCATTGCTTCTGGGCCCTCTCAGCAGACCAAATTAGATATTATATTAATGTTTACTAACCCAGGAATTCATGCATATCTGTAATTGTCTTTGTGTCTATGTATCTGTATAAGCTAAACACTGGTACATACTGATGTCTCTGACTCCAATCCAGTACCACAAGCCCATTCTTGCCTTCCTTCTAATTTATTTGAAACTTCCCTTCTATTAGCGAGAAAGCTTCCTCCCACTATGCGTCATACGTTTACTTATTTGTTCAACTCCAAAGTACATTTAAATTTTTTTCAGAATTGTTAATGTGTTCCCTGGTGGCTCAGAGAGTAAAGAAACTACCTGCAATGCAGGAGATCCAGGTTTGATTCCTGGGTTGGAAAGATCGCCTGGAGAAGGGAATAGCAACCTACTCCAGTATTCTTGCCTGGAGAATTCCACGGACAGAAGAGCCTGGCAGGCTACAGTCCATGAGATTGCAAAGAGTCAGACACGACTGAGAGACTAACACTTTGAACTTATCTTAGTACAAGCCTTTTCAAGGACAAATGTTTTTATTTCCTTGGATAAAAACCAAGGAGTACAATTGCTGACCTTAGGATAGGTGCATGGTTAGTTTTATAAAACATGCCATACCTTTTCCAAAATAGTTGTACCATTTTAAGGACATTCTAAAAAATTAACTCAGATTTCTCCCAAGTTAAAACTCTTCGGTGGGTTGCTGGTTTAGTTGCAATTAAACCCAAACTTCTTAACCTTGTCTACAAAATCTTATCTCAGCTGATTTTTTTTTCCAACTTCTTCTCTTGGCTTCTGTGCCCTTATTCACCATGTTTTAGCCACCTTTAATTTTTTAAAGTTATTTCCTCAGAGCTTCAGAAACGCCAAGGAGTCTCATAGCCTTTGAGTCTTCATAGATGCTGATCCTCCCACCTGGAATATTTTCCTTCCATAATGTCTAGTTTTAGAGTATTCTTCAGAGCTCTACAGTCTTTAGTTATAAATAACCTTCTTAGAGAGGTCTTCCTTGTCCATTCAACTGAATATAGCTCTTATCAGTTACTTTCTCTTATAGTAAAATCTTCACATTTAGTAATTAAAATCTGACATTCACCACAATGAGTACTTATGTTTTTATTTCCTTGTTAACTTATTTGTTTTCTATCATTGCCACTAGACTATAATATATAAGACAGTAGGAACCATATGCATTTTGTTAACCCTATATTCAGAAACTGGAAGAATACCTGAACATGCTTAATAAAAATCTTCTAAGAGAATAAATATATAAATGAAAAGAGGAGTTTTAAGTTTTTACATAGTTAAATCTGTCAGTCCTTTGCCTGATAACATTTATTTTGCATCTCACTAAGGAAATCCTTTCCCAGAGGACTATAGAGATGATCTATTTTAATATATTATATATATACATTATACATAATATGTAATTTTATTTATTAAATGTTTCAGTCAGTTCAGTTCAGTCACTCATTCGCATCCAGCTCTTTGCAACCCCAAGGACTGCAGCATGCCAGGCCTCCTTGTCCATCATCAACTCTCAGAGTTTACTCAAACTCCTGTCCATTGAGTCAGTGATGCCATCCAACAATCTTATCCTCTGTCATCCCCTTCTCCTCCTGCCTTTAATCTTTCCCAGCATCAGGGTCTTTTCCAAGGAGTCAGTTCTTCCCATCAGGTGGCCAAAGTATTGGAGTTTCAGCTTCAGCATCAGTCCTTCCAATGAATATTCAGAACTTATTTTCTTTAGGATTGACTGGTTGGATCTCCTTGCTGTCCAAGGGACTCTCAAGAGTCTTCTCCAACACCACAGTTCAAAAGCATCAATTCTTCAGCACTCAGCTTCTTTATAGTCCAACTCATGTTAAAATTTAATATACTTAATATTAAATTATATTAATATTAAAATTTAGTATTTAGTCATTAAAATGTATTATTGATTATACATTAAATTATTTATATATAAATTATTTATATATTTTTCTAGTACTTTTTTTCAGTTTCCTAAGAATTTTTTTTAATTGAAATATAGTTAATTTACAATGTTGTGTTAATTTCTGTTGTACAGCAAAGTGACTCGGTTATACACATATACATTCTTTTTTTCTATATATTCTTTTTTTTTTTTGTGGCATTATTTATTTACTAAAATGTAATCTGATGAGTTCAGGTCACTTGGAAAATTTCCTTTTTACATTCTATATATTCTTTTCCATTATGGTTTACCATATAATATTGAATATAGTTCCGTGTGCTATACAATGAGACCTTGTTGTTTATCCATTCTATATAAAATAGTTTGTATCTGCTAACCCCAAGTTCCCAAATAGTTTTATAATTATGTAATTACTTTTTTTAAAATTTATTTTATTTTATTTTTTAACTTTACAATATTGTATTGGTTTTGCCATATATCAAAATGAATCCGCCACAGGTATGTATGTGCTCCCCATCCTGAACCCTCCCCCCTCCTCCCTCCCCATACCATCCCTCTGGGTCATCCCAGTGTACCAGCCCCAAGCATCCAGTATCATGCATCGAACCTGGACTGGCGACTCGTTTCATATATGATATTATACATGTTTCAATGCCATTCTCCCAAATCATCCCACCCTCTCCCTCTCCCACAGAGTCCAAAAGACTGTTCTATACATCAGTATCTCTTTTGCTGTCTCGTATACAGGGTTATTGTTAGCATCTTTCTAAATTCCATATATATGCGTTAGTATACTATATTGGTGTTTTTCTTTCTGGCTTAATTCACTCTGTATAATAGGCTCCAGTTTCATCCACCTCATTAGAACTGATTCA
>NW_011494939.1:2344024-2361951 GCF_000754665.1 Bison bison bison
TAGAACTGATTCAAATGTATTCTTTTTAATGGCTGAGTAATACTCCATTGTGTAGATGTACCACAGCTTTCTTATCCATTCATCTGCTGATGGACATCTAGGTTGCTTCCATGTCCTGGCTATAATAAACAGTGCTGAGATGAACATTGGGGTACACGTGTCTCTTTCAATTCTGGTTTCCTCAGTGTGTATGCCCAGCAGTGGGATTGCTGGATTATAAGGCAGTTCTATTTCCAATTTTTTAAGGAATCTCCACACTTATGTAATTACTTTTAAAATCGTATATTTGATATTAAAATTTTAATGCACATAAAATTTATGTTTGTGTATGAGACAAAGTAGATTCATAGTTCTTTTCCAAAACAAGTAGGAATTTTCCCAACACCGTTTGTTAAATAGTCTATGTTCTGTGGTTTGAAATGTGTCCTTTTTTGTATACTAAATTCTCATATACACAATTTACATATTTCTGGATGTCTGGTATTTTATTGATTTATTTATCTATATGTACAAAAGTACCAAACTGTTTTGAGTAGAAAACTTCTTCCTATGGTAGGGCCAAACACATCATCTATCACCACCATCACAACTACTCTTGTTTTCAAACACTTCCTTGCAATTAAGTTATCAAGCTCAAAAAAAGTTGAAGAACCCTGGGAATTTTCATTGAAATTTCTTGAATATAGATGAAAATTTAAGAAGAAATTAAACTTTTATTGTCTTCATATCCAGAAACATGGTAAACGTCTTCATTTTGTCAGATTTTCATTTTTGCAATTTGTTCTTAATATAGCTGCACATGACTAGATTCAGAACATTTATGTAACCTCAGGATTAGAAGAAAATTCTAAGACTGCCTCTGGCTACAACGTGCACCTCAGCAGCATGCAGTGCTTTTACACTGCTACTATATGGTTTAGGTACTCACTCCCTCCTGAAGAAATGCCTTTTTTTAATGAAATAGAAAATGACTTGAATAATGAGATAACGATCTCATTGGAAGAAGGTCAGAGGGGACTTTTAATTGTCCTGTTCCACAATTTCCCTCCCTATATGATATGTGTTTCTAGTATTGAATATCTTAACCAGTATCTGTAACATTTTGTAAACTTATACATTTTACAAGGCTCTATTGGATGACTGGCTGCTCAGTTAATGAAGCAAATGGATGTAAGTTTTTACAAAGGAGCACTTACCTCAGCCAATATTATACAATATTACTAAAATTATTGTTCCATTTTTTCAATGTTTTTATCATTGTTACTGAATATAGTAATCCCTTGATTAATACTTGCTGAATCAACAAATGGATTGTTTTTAAGGATTTATTTCTCCTCATAACGGAGCCATAGCTATTTTTAAAGAAAACATTTTCTACTACAGAGAAACAGTAGAGGAAAGACGTCCCTGATTATAGACTTTCTAATACCCTTTTCTGGGAAATTACATTTACAAATTGAGTTTGCCAATGGCAACCACTGCTTTGTAAAAAAAATTAAGCAATTTTATTTTTTGATGTGCCTCTGTGTGCGTGTATGTGTAAAAAATCAATTGCTGTAAATGGGTAACCTAAAATAATACCTACCAATTTTTTGGTGACTATTTCCTAAATGCAAGGACAAAGGGGAAAAGAAGGCCCTTTATAGCAAAGTAGTCTCATCTAACAGTAAAACAATCCTCAAAATCAAAAGAACTGGCTAAACCAATACTATAAGAAGCTTTAATATTCATAGTTTCATACTTTTGCTAGTGGAAACACTTGTTTTACAGATTTTATTCATTTATTCTAATCCAGTAGATGGTGCTACATGTCTGTCTATGTAAAGTACCACAAATGTCTCTTTTTTTCAATCTTTTCTTTCTTTTAGCTAGAACTCTCATCAAGGTCTACTATTATAATGAAGCTCATTATTCCTGACATCTGAGCCAAATCTCTGGGTACAGCGTTAAGGATGTACTTAAGGAGAAAACCCCCAGAAATAATTTTGGCCCAAATACCAACCTAACAATCTCTTAACAATTTTCCCCTCATCTCATTCTCACTCTAATGACAAAATCTTTGATGTCACACAGAACTCTGTGTCATTCCATTTAAAAACATCCAGATGCAAAATCATAGTCCATCTTATTCTTCTAAACACTGTTAGTTACTATTATTGTGAAGCAACCATAACAATGATAATAATTAACAATGAAAGTTTAAATGTAAGATCATCATGGATAAATGGACACATAAATGAATCACTTAGAAGATAATGTATACTAAAAAGTTTAGGTATGTGAAATTTTATAAACAAAGTTTGTTGTTGAATCTGATTATGTGAACCATGCAAATTAATGTTTCATTGTGAATCATGAAAGGCTGAAAGCTGTAGAAAAGTAGGGACTCTAGTTAGGTATTAGCAAAAATAATCCATGTCACCCAGCAACCTGCAAATAGTTAATTTATATTACTCATTTACTGGAAACACAATAATGAAACACTATATGATCTGAATCAGAAATCATCAAGTTTTTTGTCTTTTTTATCTTTGTAGATTTGAAATATGTTATTAGTTCACAGATCTATAATGATTTGAAAGTGTCATTATATCATAAAATAGGGAGAAGAAGATGTAACTAATATAAAAATTAGAACAGTTTTATTATTGCATTAGTTTATTGTATAGAATTTTGATTGAGTTAACTGTGATGTGATTTCACAAAGTCTTTTCACATACTTTGAAAATTCTTTTACACTTTTTCATTGTATCAAAAGAAAAATGAGAGCTGTAATCACTAATTTTAGATGAGTTCTATACATAATATAGGTATTAATAATCTGCTGACCAAAGGCTTAATAAAATGATTTTATTCAGTAAATTATATCACTTTAATGACTAGATTCTAATACAAATACAGGGAAGTCAGTAGAAACCTTTCAGATGTCTATTTCATCATTTATACTTTCCTTCATTTGTATCTTCATTAACTCACCAGTCTTTGAATAAACACAAAGAGACAGAATTGCATAGATTATTCTTGGGTAGGTTGTGCAACATGGAAAAGCCATGATCTTAATTCAGCAATGACATCTTGATGAAAAAGCAAAAAAAAAAAGAAAACAATTTAACTGGTCAGCTGTAATACAGGTAAGGTAAGGTGAGATAAATCAACTTAGGGATATAAGAGGAGCCACCAGATCAGGGCAGAGTTGCCACTAAATCTTCTTTGTGTAACTAGATTACCTGCAGAGAGTTCAATTCAGTTCAGTTCAGTCGCTTAGTCGTATCTGACTCTTAGCAACCCTGTGGATGCAACACGCCAGGCCTCTTTGTCCATCACCAATTCCCGGAGTTTACTCAAACTCATATCCACTGAGTTGGTGATGCCGTCCAACCATCTTATCCTCTGTTGTCCCCTTCTCTTCCTGCCTTCAATCTTTCCCAGCATCAGGGTCTTTTCCAAGGAGTCAGTTCTTCCCATCAGGTGGCCAAAGTATTGGAGTTTCAGCTTCAACATCAGTCCTTCCAATGAATATTCAAGACTGATTTTCCATAGGATTGACTGATTGTATCTCCTTACTCTCCAAGGGACTCTCAAGAGTCTTCTCCAACACCACAATTCAAAAGCGTCAATATTTGGCTCTCAGCTTTCTGTATAGTCCAACTCTCACATCCATACATGACTACTGGAAAAACCATAGCCTTGACTAGACAGACCTTTGTTCAAAGTAATGTCTCTGCTTTTGAATATGCTGTCTAGGTTGCTCATAACTTTTCTTCCAAGAAGTAGGCGTCTTTTAATTTCATGGCTGCAGTCACCATCTGCAGTGATTTTGGAGCCCAAAAATATAAAGTCTGTCACTGTTTCCAGTTTCCCCGTCAATTCCCCACTAAATCTCCTTTGTGTAACTAGATTACCTGGAGAGAGTTACATTCATCCAAAGACCAGATGAGCCACAAGGGAAATGGCTTTTTTTCTTTTTAATTTTTTGGTCATATCATGTGGCATGTGTGATCTTAGTTCCCTGACTAGGGATTGAACCCATGGCCCCTGCAGTGCAAGCATGGAACCCTAACCACTGGACCACCAGGGAAGTCCCCAGAAGTGGACATTTATTCACTCATTCATTGTATAGTCACTGAGCACCTATTATGTGACATGCTCTCTGTAGTAAGTGATAGGGACATGTATTATTGAGCAAAACTAGAGTAGGATGCTGCCTTCCAGAACTTTTGTTAACTAAGCTAGAGCATACCAAGTACACACAGTTTGGCAAAGCTATCAGAACTCATCAGGGAAGCATGTCTGTCTGCAGGTGGGAGAGGATCAGGGGCACAGCTGTCATACTATTAAAATAAGGTCTTAAAAGAGAGGTTGGGATGATTCATGTTGATATATGACAGAAACCAATGTAATATTGTAAAGCAATTATCCTTCAATTAAAAATAAATAGTTTTTAAAATGAGGTCTTATCTCCTAAATTTAAGGCCAGATACTATAAAACTCTTAGAGGAAAACATAGGCAGAACAGTTTTTGACATAAATTGCAACAAAAATCTTTTTAAATCTGTCTCCCAGAGTAATGAAAATAAAAACAAAAACAATCAAATGGGACCTAATTAAACTCAAAAGCTTTTGCACAGAAAAGGAAATCATAAATAAAATGAAAAAACAACCAACAGAATGGGAGAAAATATTTGCAAACAGTGCAACAAGGGATTAATCTCCAAAATTTACAAACAGCTAATGTGACTCAATATCAGAAAAACAAACAACCCAACCAGAAAATGTGTGGAAGATCTAAATAGACATTTCTCCAAAGAAGACAGAAAGATGAACCAAAGGAACATGAAAATATGCTCAACATCACTAATTATTAGAGAAATGCAGATAAAAATACAATTAGGTATCACTTCACACTAGTCAGAATGACCATCATCAAAAAGTCCATAAAGCAATAAAAGCTGGAGAGTGTATGGAAAAAAGAGAACCCTCCTTTACCATTGGTGTGACTGTAGATTGGTACAGTCACAATGGAGTACATTACAGAGGTTCCTTAAAAAACTAACACTAGAGCTACCATATGACCCAACAATTCCACTCCTGGGTGTATATCCTGAGAAAACCATGGTTCAAAAAGATGCATGCAGCCCAGTGTTCATTGCTGTACTGTTTACAATAGCCAAGATATGGAAGCAACCTAATGAATGAATAAGAAAGATGTGGTATACATATATACAGTGGATTATTACTTAGCCTTTAAAAAGAACTAAATAAGTCCACTTGCAGCAGCGTGGATAGACCTGAAGATTATCATACCAGATGAACTAAGCCAGAGAAAGATAAATATCATATGATTTTGCTTATATGAGAAATCTAAAAAAAAATGATGCAAATGAATTTATTTGCAAAACAGAAATGTTCACAGACTTAGAGCATGAATGTATCATTACTGGGGGAAGTGAGGCGGGAGGAATAGTCTGGGAGTTTGGGATTGGCATGTACACACTATCATACTTAAAGCAGAAAAGCAACAAGGACCTACTATATAGTACAGGGAACTTGGCTCAATATTCTGTATTAACCGAAATAGGAAAAGAATTTGAAAAAGAAAAGAAACTTGTATGGGTATAACTGAATCACTTTGCTGTACACCTGTAACGAACAAATCGTTACTAATCAACTATACTCCAATATAAAATAAAAATTAAAATAAATAATGTACCAATGAGAAAACAAAATATACACACTCTATAAAAAAAGAATAAGGTCTTATCTGAAACCTCAAAGATGGGTACAAAGGTTCCTGGTGAAAAGCTGAGATGAAAGTGTATTCCAGGTAGAATAATAATAATGTAATAATGTGGAAAATTTTGAGCCTGGGAGGTGGAGAGCAGCAAGAAATTACAAGCAGTTCAGCAGTACTGAATGGGGAAGGGAGTGACTTTTGAGGGTAGCATTTGCCTGGGAGAGTAATATGAGATGAGTTAGAGTTAGTCACTCAGTCGTCTCCAACTCTTTGTGACCCCATGGACTGTAGCGCACCAGGCTCCTCTGTCCATGGAACTCTCCAGACAAGAATACTGGAGTGGGTTGCCATTTCCTTCTCTAAATATGAGATGAGGCAGGGAGAACTGAAAGGTACAACATCACAAAAAATTTTCATATAGACAATAAGGACACACTGAGTAATTTTAAATGGGGGAGATGAATGGAAAAGAGATCGGTAATGAGGATGCAAAACAGGGAAAGAGAAAAAAGGCAGAAGATAAGACTTTGTGACTGTTTAAAAGTGGGACCAACCAAGAGGATGGTCCTCTCATTCTGTGGGAAATACTGGGGCCGAGTGGGCTTGGGATAAGAAAAGCTAGTTCCAAAACCTGTCAACAATATTGTGCCACAAATAGAAGTGTTTTCAAAATATCCTTAAGATTATCTTATAGACGTCTAAATGTGGTTTTGCTTAGCCTTTCAAACCCTCTATATTCTCCCACTTGCTTGACAATGCCACTCTACATCATCAGAATATATAGCATCACCTACTGGTACCTGTATGTTTGTGTACATCATCAGAGTGTTATTCTCTTGGTCCAGAAAAATAGAGAAAGAAAACAAGCAGGAAACAATGTCCTGCATTTATGCTATCCTAGCAGTTAATAAAAAAAATATATTGGTATCAGCTTTCTTTGCTTCCAGTTCTGCTCTTCAAAACAAGAGAGATTTTTTTATATCCTTCTTCGTTGTGTTGTGAACTTTTTCATATTCTGTACAACAAGCCTGAATTGTTTTTATGACCAAAAGAAAAATATGTTTAACAACAATACCACCCCAAAATAATCCTTGAAAGGTAACAGGGAGTGGTGTAACTGCAAACAAAAATGCACACCCACCATATAACTACTGTATAGAAAAAGGTAGGGTAAATATACAAGGAAATGTGTGTTATGATACGTACACGCCATCCACGTGAACAAAATATAAAAACAAGTCTGGTGGAACAGGGCTGTGGCTTCCATGCTGCTACATGGACAAAGCACCATTCCGCTAGGCTAAGAGATTTGGCTTTTTTATAGTTGAGGCTTTAAGAAATACCACAGAGTGGTGGCCTGCTTTAATTCAGTGAGCTATAGCTCTCCACATAATATATGGGTAAGTTTACTCAAAGCACTTTTTATGAGCTATCAATCTGTTTTCCAGCCTGCATTTGGCTACAGTTCAGGTAGCAAAGGAGAAAGGAGGAATTGTTCTATGGTTTTTGCGCTAGGGGAAATAAGTGTTACCAATTACTTTAGTGAATTGTATGTGAAGTAATTGCTGTTCTCCCGCTGTGTTTTGTAGTATTATTCACGTAAACCTATGTAAAGCTAGGTCTATATGCCATCTACTCTAAACTGAGTGGATGTCTGTATACTCGTGCCTGGATAGTTGGAAGTGTTAGTTTTGTCATCTCGTGTTGGGACATCACTGAAGGTATATTGAGTCCTTCCTCTTGAAATCTGTTCAGTGTGTCTACCCACACTATAAGAAATTTGTGCCATCATTGTTTTTCTTCTCTACACACTGAATGATGATTTCATGTTAGTCCTCTAGTATTACCTTACTCCAAAGTCTTTTGTGAATGAGTTTCTTAAGTTTCAGTGAGGATGCTGAAAATACAAACTATTCTACCCTCTTTTCTCATCTTCTTTTAACTCTCTCACTGAGGTTCATGTAAGTGTGGCTAGTAACGGGAGGAGAGAGAGAATGAAAGAGACAGGTGGGGGAGAGAGGGGAAAAGATGCACACATTAACCAACAGTTTTCTTTTATGAACAAGAAAATTGGCCGTTTTCCTATTAGCATATGAGGAACCTAAGAATGTCCCTTGTTGTCAAGGCAACAGCTGTTCCTTGGGTAGCTGCAATAGAAAAGAAGCCAGAGCAATCTTTATAGGATCAAGTCTTTTTTATCATCAAATCTTAGAAAGGAAACTTGAGAGTATACCCAGCCTATTCTCCTGCCTTTAGTTAAGACCTACTAAAATAATTTGAAACTAATACAAAAAAAGCCTAAATTTAAATAATTCTACAAATGTTGAATAGTATTAATTAGTAATCATTTGCAATGTTTTACAGTTCATATTACTTAGAAGTTTTTTTTTCAATCATCCTAATTTAAATCTTCCGTGCTGCAGTATGAAAGCCACTTCCTATTATTCTAATATCAGTGGAAATAAACAACTGTACACTTTCCTCTCTAAGAGAATCTTGCCTGTACTGGAAAAAAAAAAAATGTCTGACAAATTCCTCAAAGTGAATAACGCTAAGTTCTTTCATCTTTTCAGCCATTTGTATTATAGGTCTCCTCTGATGACATCCTATATTCTGATAGGAGTGTAACCCACTCCTATCTTGTTACTTATCTGAAAGCCTGATCAATGGCGCCCAAAAGAGTAGGACACCACCCAGTTCTCAGTCTATTCAAGTCTTTTAGGTTACAGTAATATTTAGATTTATATTTATCATACATTGTTTTGCACAGACTGGTTGATAGAGCTTTTGCTTCGTGGTTTGATTATAATCATTCATTCCTCACCAGATACTTGGGCAACTGATTTTCCTTCTTCAAATAGATTACTATCACTTTTCCTGGTAGAAGCGTATATTCTTGCTTCTTTCTTTCAAGAAGAAGCTCATGCTCTCCCTCCCTCACACTGGCAGGCTTAAAAGCTTACTTTCTGTTCCACTGTCCAGGTTACTAATTAATATATGCTGAGCACTAGCCACAGGAAAGCATTATGGAAGTACATTCTAAAAGATACCCACATTGTTCAGTCACACAAAAAATTTATCACCTAAAACCATAAATATCCTCCTCACTGTATTTCCTGTATTATTTTTGCTTATGGGATTAGTTCTTCAGCCATAGATGACATATTTTCTGGCCCTAATTTTTCTTATCTTGAAAATGGAGACTAATACAATACAGACTAATAGTTAGCATTTATTGATCCCTTTCTCTATGAGAGGCTGTACTGCGAATATCTCATTTCAGTTTCACAGCAATCCTAAAATGTAGATATTTTTATTGTCATTCCTATTTTATACAAAACCAAAGTGAAGCTTAGAATGGTCAAGTCACTTTTCCAAAATAACGTGGCTATCAGACAATGGAGCCAGAATTTGGCCTGATCTCTCATAGCTCAGTTGGTAAAGAATCTGCCTGCAATGCAGAAGACCCTGGTTTGATTCCTGGGTCAGGAAGATCCCCTGGAGAAGGGAAAGGCTACCAACTCCACTATTCTTGGGCTTCCGTTGTGGCTCAGCTGATAAAGAATCTGCTTGCACTGCAGGAGACCTGGGTTTGATCCCTGGGTTGGGAAGATCCCCTGGAGAAGGGAAACGCTGCCAACTCCAGCATTCTGGCCTGGAGAATTCTATGGACTATATAATCCATGGACTCGCAAAGAGCTGGACACAACTAAGCAACTTTCACTTCACTTCACTTCTTATACTTTTAACTATTCTGCCATGGGAGCAGGAAAATGGGTACTCCACTCACATGCTGCTTTAATTGGTAGGATCCTTCTGAAAGGTAACTTGATAATATCAGAATCCTTTAAAATATGTGCATCCTTTTCTCTGGGATTTATTTTTTATTTAACAAAAATCTATATAATACTTACTATCTGCCATTAACTTCCCTAAGCACTTTTTCACATATTAAAAATAAACTTTTATGCCAACTTTATAATATCTCTACTTTACAAAAAAGCAAATTGAGGCACTTGGAAACTAAACAATTTTCCTAAAGTTTCACAGTTTATAAGATGTGGAGCTGGGTTGTGGCTAGCTCCAGTAAATGAAACACTATTATGGTATATCTAATTTTTATTTAGAAAATAGACATTTATATTCATATATGGACACACAAAAAGCTAGAATACAAGAACAACAAAATTAAACAGTGATGAGGCTATATATCGGTGACTTTTTTCTTGAATATATCTATGTTTTTCTTCTTTATACATCTATATTTCATACAGATATATGAAAGTGAAAGTGTTAGTCACTTAGTCATGTCTGATTCTTTTCAATCCCATGCACTGTAGTCTGTCAGGCTCCTCTGTCCATGAAATTCTCCAGGCAAGAATATTAGAGTGGATATCTTCCCTTCTCCAGGATATCTTCCCAACCTAGGGTCTGAACCTGGATCTCTTGCATTGCAAGCAGATTCTTTACTGTTTGAGCCATCAGGGAAACCCATATACACAGCAATTCTTAGTTTAAAAGTAAGCTAAAAAGATTGTAATAAGGTTTCTCTAGAGTCTTTTTGGCAGTGTATGATGCTTATATTGCACAAATTTATGTGAACAGCCATGCTTGGAACAAACTTTGACTGGAAATCTATCTCGGTAGTCCATCCTTTATTAATATCAGCCTTGCAAGCAAGGAGGATTATTTTATTTGCTTTAATTAAGTTATGTGATCTAGTGAACAACCCTAATTTATGAATTTGGAAAACCTCATCCTAGATCCATCAATACAACAAACCATTTAACTCCTCTTTCTACATCTCTGGGTTATGTTGAAGTTATTTGTGGTTCTGGGATAGAGTGATGGTTAAGAGCCAGTTCGGAGGGCTCTAGTTCCATTCTTAATTCCACCACATATTTTAGCTGTGTAAACTTGAACTCTGTGGGATTCATTTCCCTTATCAATAAAATGAGGATACTAATAGCATTGAGCATTAAACCCCAAGGCTTTTGAGAGTATTAACTGACATAATCTGTGTAAAATACCACTATGTCAGGTACAAAGTAGTAACTCAGTATAGGATAGCTGTTTTATTATAACTGCTTATTATTGCTTACTGTTCATTTTTAAAGTACTTTTGAGATTCTCTAGTAAAAGTTACCATGCACTTTCTTCAGGTATATTCATCTGAGAGATTTAAGTTTTTCTTTAGTAAGGAGATGAGAAAAACCAAAGCATCATCTATGATCTGATCTACTTAAACACTTGTTAAACTTCAATATTTTAAATGATCCTTATGGTTTTCTAAGATCAGTTTTTACAATGAATTTGATTACTACACCTATAATGATTAGTAATTATTTTATGAACTAGTCAGGATCGAGAACAGAATGGCAAACCACTCCAGTATGCTTGCCTGGAGAATCCCTTGGACTGAGGAGTCTGGCAGGCTGCAGTCCACGTGGGCACAAAAAATTGGACATGACTGAGCAACTGACACTTCCACACTTTCAGAATCTATAGTCAATTTATACTTGTTTTGGCTATGCCACAAACTATTTGCTTTTGTGTGTAGTCTCAGATTAAGCTGTGGACCCTCATGCACACTAATCCTAATCAGACACCCATGCTATATTGTTTGACTATTGCCAGTTTCTATGGGAAGGGAACATCAGATTAAATTCTGTGTGTTATAGAAAATAACAATGAAATAGAGTCATCCTGTAGCATCTATTGCCTTGTCTAAGAGAGACCTCTTCCATGTTTCTCTGCCAGTGCAGGGAAGAATGAATGAGAGCACACACACAAACACACACACCCCTAAACCTCTTTCAATAACATAAACTAAGAGAGTAGTATTTGCATCCTTCTAGCATTGTTTCTTCTGAATTCTGAAGAAACAGCTTGAGGAAAACCCTTGCTGTCTTTTGTGAATAGAGTCATTACACCAAAATCTGAATTGTCTTTTCAACTGGATTTGGTCTGTGAGTCAAAGCAGATCTTGTGTTGTTATATGTCTCCCTACCCTTCTCCACTCCCCACATTAGTTGAGCCTCACTGCTCTTCCCTGTAATCCTCCTAGCCCCACTCTCCAGGTTGGTTGAGGCTCACTGCTCCAACAAGTAAAGCACTCCTGACACAAAGGGGGACAGCAGGGGCAGCGTGGGGGAAATCAGATAACGCACACTCCAGCTTGACAGACTTGCTTCCCTCCAAGTGTCACATTATAAACTGGCCAAGTGAAGCAGGAAGGTATTATTCTGTCTTATCTTGCGGTTGAAAGAGGTTGCAGCCTCCTTGTTGGTAAGGTTTTGGTCTTGTTGCCAAAGGAGTCTCCCTTTCAACCGCTTCCCGTCTCCTCCCCTCTGTGAGCTGTTTTGACTTGAACTTGCTCCAGGATGAGAGATCATGACCTGTCAGGACCAGCTGATGTCACTGCTACACAGGTTTTATGAAGAACAAATCAATTCTGAAGTCAAATTAGAAATGTCTACAACTGGAGGGAGAGTTTAGGGACTCTAGGATACCTCAGAGATAACCTAGATTTCTTAGTTTGTCACCCCCTCCCCAGGACTGGCTTTAGTTTTCTCCCAGGGAAACCTTTGCTCTGGGATCACTGTCTTCCTATCTCAGAGAAGAGCATGCAAACATGTACACATATATACACATCCTTCAGAGTCAGAATCTGCTTCTAATGGCTCCAGAGTTGGTTTTTTCAAGCTTCACAAGCGAATCTGATGCCTAATCTGAACTTTGAGTGAGAATGACTGCCCACAGCATTCCTATAGTCCCAACTAGAGTCAAATTCAAGGACTAACTTTTAAAATTTATGAGCCATTCTAACAGAGCAAAATGCCCTGCAGCTCAAAGTTCCTCTTATTGCTGATAATCAATAATAAAATGTACAGCACTACTTTTGAAAAAATATCCAAAACACATACCTAGTTTTTATTCAGTGTTATGAGTAAATGGCTTAGTATGCCAGAACCAAAAGTATAGCCTTTTTGCAACATAATTAATTCTACAAAGATCAGCACACGACCATCATCCAATTGTTGTTTGGTGACCTTAAAGAAAATTATTTAAGGTATCTGAAGTTTGGTCTCGTTATGGGTAAAATGTATTCTCTATTTCATACAATTTTCTAAGGATTGCAGATAAGTAAATACCCTTACTCAACATGCAGTTGGTAGATAGGACCATCCAGTTCCAAAGGGAAAGTTGGGTTCCTTTCCTTTTATATTTCTGTACCTCCCTTACAAACAGCTAGACTTTGTTTTCCACTGAACCAAAGACCTTAATTTACCCATTTGTCTGTGATGCTAAATAGCTACTCTATTCAAGGACTTAGGAAAGTAATGCACACTATCCTAGGAATTCAAAGGCATGTATAGGTAATATTTCATTAAACCACATAAAAGTCTGATGTTGAAGGAAGCAAAGATTCTCATTTTCATTTTACAGGCACTTGAATTTTTTGAGGTTGTATGCTTCCAAGAAAACAACCAATCTGTGACCAAGATGTAATTAAGACCCACAATTTCTAATTCCCAGGCTTTGACTCCAACCTCTGAAAATGCTTCAATTCAATGAAACTAATGGCACTTCAGTCTCTGGAATTAGATCCTGTTATCAATGACTTCCACATGGAAAGATCATTCCAAAATGTGTAATTAACCAAGAAAATGCAAATAAACCAATTTGTACCTGCTATTTAGAGGTAAGACACAGAAGTGGCTTGAGTTCATTATTTGAAAACTACCCTTTTTCTGCTTTGAATGTAGCTTATGTTCTTCACTTGTTCACATATTTTTCAAAAATTACATTTTCAGTGAAATATTGTAGATCATTAGTGATTCTATTACCAGCACAGAGCTTGGAACAGAGAGAGAAATACATGTCATCAGGCACAATCGAAGAAAACCCTTCTTTGAACAACCTTAAGAATTCAATGTAGTAAATATTTTTAAAAATTCTATTGTGTACTAAGCTCTGTGCTGAGTGGGGTATGAGTCAAGCTCCAGTCTAGTCCAGTGCGAAACATGGTAACACTTGGCAAATATTACTAAATGATTGAACCTAATGGAATAGGAAAATAATTAGCTATACCTTCAGAAAAAGCAGATGGCAATTGTATAATAAAACAGATCCAAAAGGTTACAGTCTAGAAAGGCTTCATAGAGGAAGAAATATTTAATGTGGATGGACCTGGAGGACTATTTATTTTAAGTGACAGACTCAATTCTAAAAAAAGAAGAAGGAGAAGATTATGATTTGGTACTGTTAGATCAAGGTCTGGAACACCCCGACTCTCTCAGTCTCCCCAACTCTCTTATCTGATTCTCTTTGCATGTTGGCCTCAGAACCTCCTACTACACGTGAGCTTTCTCCTTGTCTTAGGAAACGTGGTCACCAGCAGCTTTGGGCTAAACATCACTCCAAAGTAATGATTCAGAAGGCAAGGGTATCTCTTGAGTACCAGCAATCTTGGAAGGACTCCAAATGGCCCAGTTTGGATTACTTGGTCACACTTCAGTCAATCATTGTGACCACAAGCATGATGATGTATATGGCCTAGGTTGGCAGGCAAGGCTTTCGGAAACACATCATTGCAAAGTGAGAGAAGCAAATTTTCCCAGAAATAGGAATTCTGGGTGGATCAAAAGAAATCCACTGCAGTCCAGAAAAATAAACTGGCTACTCCCATGCTAAGATGGAAAGAAGAGTCATTCTGAGCAGATAGTTTGAGCAAAGGCTAGAAGATGGATAACACTGGATGGTATTGGTGGTAGTAAGGTAAGGTTAGACTGAAGTAAGGTAAGGCTAAATAGCCTCTTGATGAAAGTGAAAGAAGAGAGTGAAAAAGTTGGCTTAAATCTCAACATTCAGAAACTAAGATCATGGCATCTGGTCCCATCAAGGCAAATAGATGGGGAAACAGTGGGAACAGTGGCAGACTTTATATTTTGGGCTCCAAAATCACTGCAGGTGGTGACTGCAGCCATGAAATTAAAAGATGCTTACTCCTTGGAAGGAAAATTACGACCAACCTAGACAGCATATTAAAAAGCAGAGACATTACTTTGCCAACAAAGGTCCATCTAGTTAAGGCTATGGTTTTTCCTGTGGTCATGTATGGATGTGAGAGTTGGACTGTGAAGAAGGCTGAGAGCCGAAGAATTGATGCTTTTGAACTGTGGTGTTGGAGAAGACTCTTGAGAGTCCCTTTGACTGCAAGGAGATCCAATCACTCCATCCTAAAGGAGATCAGTCCTGGGTGTTCATTGGAAGGACTGATGTTGACGCTGAAACTCCAATACTGTGGCCACCTGATGGGAAGAACTGACTCATTTTAAAAGACCTTGATGCTGGGAAAGATTGAAGGTGGGAGGAGAAGGGAATGGCAGAGGATGAGATGGTTGGATGGCATCACCAACTCCATGGACCTGAGTTTGAGTAAACTCTGGGAGTTGGTGATGGACAGGGAAGCCTGGAGTGCTGCAGTCCATGGGGTAGCAAAGAGTCGGACACGACTGAGCTACTGAACTGACTGAAGGTAAGTTTACTTACCTTACCTTACCTTACCTTACCTTAATGGGAAAGAATGGAAGCTTGGTTGAGGTCAATAGCATGCATATTTGAAGCCCTATAAAGAAGTTGGTGTTCCTAATCAGGGTACAGGTTTTTAAGGTTTGAGAGTTACATAATACACTCTGTATTTCAGAAAAATGCTTTTCCAATATCATGGAGGATATGCTAGATAGAAATACTAGAGACAAGGAGATTAGGAGAAAGGTATGGTGGGCATGTTGTTTTGCCTGAAAGCCTTCATTTCCTAATGAGAACTTCCTCTCCCTATGTGTGGTCTTAGTGAGACTGTCTGTCAATCAGTGTCTCACACAGAACTAAAAGATTGGGTCAATTTTAATGCTGTATTTCCTGGAACACACAATCGGTTCATGACAAACATGTGACTCAAGCAAAGCCAATCAGAGTTCTTTCCTGAAGTTAATTCATAAATCCTTTCAGAAAAATAGTCTACAGGTACAGGCTAAGAGCTCCCACCCCATGGACAGAGGAGCCTGGTGGGCTTATAGTCCATGGGGTCACAAAGAGTCCGACACAGCTGAGTGACTAAGCATACACATACACATCCTGTCATTACACAGAGTCTGTGTAAAATAGAATCTAACATAAAAGAAAAAAAATATGTGAAAGGAGAAAAAAAGCTCTACGGACATTGTGTCAACCCTGAGTGAGAGTGAAATTCCCAGTTGCTTGTGTCAATATCATTCATCTTTCATTTGTCTCTTAATTGCATTTACCTCAAAAACTACCTGTCATTTATTGAACACCTATTAGGTATTAGGCATGGTACCGGCTACTTTATGTACATTATAATATTAAGTCTTTACAATAACCTCAAAAATAAATATTGTGATTCCCTATTTCATAGGAGGAAAAACCATAGGTTTGAGACTAATTTATCTATACTAGTCTTTGCCTCTGGAGTGGATGGGACTGTTCACAGACAACCTGTGCAAATGAGCTCAGTCACTTTAGTCATGTCCAACTCTTTGCAACCCTATGGACTATAGCCCGCCAGGCTCCTGTGTCATGGGATTCTCCAGACAAGAATACTGGAGTGGATTGCCATGCCCTCCTCCAGGGGATCTTCCTGACCCTGGGATAGAACCTGAGTTTCCTGCGTCTCTTGCATTGCAGGTGGATTATTTACCACTGAAGGACCAGGGAAGCCCCACAGACAGCCCATAAAATGAGAAAAAAAAAAGATGGCAGAAAATGAATCTTCTAGATTTGAAAACATCAGCATTTAAAGAGTAGGCCTTTGTTCCTGCCCCTCTAAAGTGCTCTTCTCCTTGTCTGCCTTGTGTATGGCTAGACATTTGTAATGACATTACACAGGTATGATACCTCTTCCATTCTTCATCCTCCAATAGAACTGAATGCTTCAACCTTTGTGCTAGCCCCTGGAACTTTGCACAGTAATATTCTTATCACAGTTCTTATAATACTTTTATTCTATAGCATCAAGAACAAGAGCACAGAGATCAGATTTAGACAAACCTGCCTTGAATTTCCACTCTATGATCCACAAGTTATGTGGCCTTTAGCAAATTATCTATCTTTTTTTGAGTCATGATTTTCTCCTACATGAAAAGAGGATGAAAATATCTCTTTTTGAAAATAAAGAAGATAGCTGTAAAACTCTGGTACAGAAGCCAGCACACAGAAAACACAGGACTAGGAGTAGACATGCTTTGTGTATGAATCTATTTCTACTTTTCAGATTTCTCCCATGTCTTATTCATCTTTATTTCTCTGTTCTCTGACAGAGCATATGGTACCTGATGACCACTCAGGAAATATGTGCTTAATTCACACAGGAGTAGATACAGAGTCAGAGAAACAAGAGGACAATCAGGAGAGAGCAGTCACATGGAAAGAAGTAGGAAGAGCATTTCAAGAAATAGGAGCGATGAACAGTACCAAATGCTCTAGAGGGATCTGAAAGAACAAGGTCTGCAAATATGGCATGAGATTCCACAGACAGGACTTCGATCACTTAGTGATTCTAGTGAAATGTTGAATCTCAAAGGAGATTACAGTGCCTGAGGCATAAATGGGATAAGGAGATCAGAAGGCAGAAAGTCTAGATAACTTTTGCCATAAGTTGACTAATAAAGGGAAAGAAAGAAACCTGGAGGTAGTTTGAAAGTGAAACAAGAAGGACAATTCTTGTACAGTAGGAAAAAAAATGTTAAATGTATTTAACCAAAAGGGAGGACATGATTGGGTCAGAAAAAGTATCTGATATGTGTGTGTGTTCTTAGTAGCTCAGTCATGTCCGACTCTTTGCAACCACATGGACTGTAGCCTACCAGGCTCCTCTGTCCATGGGGTTTCTCCAGGAAAAAATACAGGAGTGAGTTGCCATGCCCTCCTCTAGGGGATCTTCCCAACCCAGGGACTGAACCCAGGACTCCCGCATTGCAGGCAGATTCTTTACCATCTGAGCCACCAGAGAAGCCCCATCTGATACTTCAGTTCAGTTCATTTCAGTCGCTCAGTCGTGTCCAACTCTTTGCAACCCCATGAATTGCAGCACGCCAGGCCTCCCTGTCCATCACCAACTCCCGGAGTTCACTCAAACTCAAGTCCATCGAGTCGGTGATGCCATCCAGCC
>NW_011494939.1:2362051-2362817 GCF_000754665.1 Bison bison bison
GTCCTTCCAAAGAAATCCCAGGGCTGATCTCCTTTAAGATGGACTGGTTGGATCTCCTTGCAGTCCAAGGGACTCTCAAGGGTCTTCTCCAACACCACAGTTCAAAAGCATCAACTCTTCGGCGCTCAGCCTTCTTCGCAGTCCAACTCTCACATCCATACATGACCACAGGAAAAACCATAGCCTTGATTAGATGGACCTTTGTTGGCAAAGTAATGTCTCTGTATTTCAATATGCTATCTATGTTGGTCATAACTTTCCTTCCAAGGAGTAAGCGTCTTTTAATTTCATGGCTGCAGTCACCATCTGCAGAGCCCCCAAAAATAAAGTCTGACACTGTTTCCACTGTTTCCCCATCTATTTCCTATGAAGTGATGGGACCAGATGCCATGAGCTTCGTTTTCTGAATGTTGAGCTTTAAGCCAACTTTTTCACTCTCCACTTTCACTTTCATCAAGAGGCTTTTTAGTTCCTCTTCACTTTCTGCCATAAGGGTGGTGTCATCTGCATATCTGAGGTTATTGATATTTCTCCTGACAATCTTGATTCCAGCTTGTGTTTCTTCCAGTCCAGCATTTCTCATGATGTACTCTGCATAGAAGTTAAATAAGCAGGGTGACAATATACAGCCTTGACGTACTCCTTTTCCTATTTGGAACCAGTCTGTTGTTCCATGTCCAGTTCTAACTGTTGCTTCCTGACCTGCATATAGGTTTCTCAAGAGGCAGGTCAAGTGGTCTGGTATTTCCATCTCCTTCAGAATTTT
>NW_011494939.1:2362932-2393731 GCF_000754665.1 Bison bison bison
CTTTGGCATAGTCAATTAAGCAGAAATAGATGTTTTTCTGGAACTCTCTTGCTTTTTCCATGATCCAGCGGATGTTGGCAATTTGATCTCTGGTTCCTCTGCCTTTTCTAAAACCAGCTTGACCATCTGGAAGTTCACAGTTCACGTATTGCTGAAGCATGGCTTGGAGAATTTTGAGCATTACTTTACTACTTAGAAATGGGCAAAAACAATTGTTGAATGTCCTATTGGGCCCCTCCAAGTGTTTTACAACTATGTGGAGGTAGAAGTTAACTTGTTAAAAAAAAACCTGGGTAGTACTGCAAATTATTCTTGGCAATAGCTGCAAATGGATTTTGTCTGAAAGAGATAAAATTGATTTTTGCCCTATAGAAAAAATAAACCCAAACATACCATTTGGATAATATCCCAAAAGATATAACCAGTTTTCTAACTATTAGTAAGTTTATTTCAGCATTCCCAACCACTGTTTTTCAAATTCTCCTTAGCCAGGCATAATTATTTCAATAACATTCTTTCATTGATTAATGACCTAAATAAACTTTTTGCCAAATGTTTGTTTTAGTTTGTTTGAGAGTCATTTGTATGAGTGGATGAAATTCATATATTAACACTGAAAATTATGATTTAGCAGTGGAAGGGCACTGATGAAGGACAGAGAATAGAGTCGACTGCACAAGATCCTGGAAAACAAATTCAGTTAGAGACTGGTTTTGGATGAAGCATCTCCTCTTTAGGAAGAAGGGAAAAGACAAAGAACTTTCTTTTTCTCCTTTTTGTGTATTCAAGTAGTATTTTATTTTTAATTAATTTTTTAACTTAAAAATTACAAGTTTTAAAGGTTACTTTCCAATTACAGTTATTACAGAATATTGTTATATTCCCCATGTTGTATCTTTGAGCCTCTCTTACACCCAGTGGTTTTACCTCCAGCTCCGCCAGCACTATATTCTCCCTTCTGCCCTTTCCCCACTGGTAACCACTAGTTCATTCTCTATATCTGTGAGTCGGCTTGTTTTTTGTTATAGTCATGACTTTGTTTTATTTTTTAGGTTCCACATATAAGTGTTATCACGCAATATTTGTCTTTTTCTGACATATCTTGATGGAAGTATATAAGTCAAAATCTTGATCATGTATTGTCTGATTTACTCTCCACTGACTATGTAACAAAATGATGAGCTCACTTCATACTAGATCACTTTCATTGTCCCCTCTTTTGTGAGGCCATGGTAAATGCAGTGCATTCAGTTGGTATGAAGAGACACTAAGCACTTTTTTTTTTATGGGAGGTATCTGTACTGCTTTTATGTTCTCCTGATTTAAAGACATTACCTAAAATGTTGCTGCTTTCTGGGAACACTCAAACACGATGTTCCAGGAACACAGGGAACACTCAAAACATTGTTATCAAGTATAAGGTCAATTTGGCATTATCTATTAAGAGACTTAAAGATGTAAATTCTGATTTAGCAATTCCACTTCAAGGAATGTATCCTAAATAAACAATCAAAGGCTAATATTGCATTTTAAAATGTTCATTGTCACAGTGTTTATTATGGAGAAAAAAAATAAATTACTGTTTTTCGGTAGGGAAATGGATCAAAAAATTTTAGTACAGTAGACTACTGTCCTATCAGTATAATCACATTTTTAAAGATTATATGACAACACAGGATGAATGTAAGCAAAAAAATGCTAAATAAAAAAAACTGAGACAATTACACATGCATTTGAAGCCAATTTTGTGAAATGTACACATAAAAAGAGTGAAAAGAAATGCAAATATCAAAATTTATTTCCTGAAATTAGATAATAAGCTTTCAGACAGAAACATTTGTATGTTAAAGTAATAACTATCTGTGAGTTAGAAATGACATTATTTTATTCACCTACTTTTGCAGATTAGGCACATTGGATAATTAAAATACTTCCTTTTTAGTTAAAAAGTTGTTAAGATACAAACATTTCTATTGTCACAATAGATTAAAAGCATATTTCTTTTAACCTCAGCTTTTAGGAGGTCACTGCAAGCCTGTGATTCTATATCACTTCAAATCTAAGTTAAGGTACTTTTTTTTTTAATTTGCTGTCAAGTGGTTAAAACATATACACACTGCTATGTTTAAAATAGATAACCAGAAAGAACCTACTGTATAGCACAGGGAACTCTGTCCAATACTCTATAATAACCTAAATTGGAAAAAAACTTGAAAAAGAAGGTACATGTATAACTGAATCATGCTGCTGTGCACCTGAAGCTATCACTATGTTGTTAACTATACTTCAATATAAAATGAAATTTTAAAAAAAAATAATCAAAATCAGATATAACTAAGTAAAGCAACCTATCAATGCCCCAAACTTGTGAATCACCTAGAGTTGTCTCTCTTTCCAGTCTACACACATCATCTAGCCTTAAGAATGGTATATGTTTCTCCCTTAGTAGTCTTCAGTCTACTTTTTATCACCACCACTATTGTGTTCAGTTCACCACCATCTTTTTCCTAGATGTTTTTCACAGCTTTTTAAATTGTCTGTGTACTTTCAGCCGTGCCTCCCCCCCTTCAGCCCAGCTAGTAAGCATAGTGATTATCCTGAATTTCAAATCTGACAAAGTATCGATAAAATCCTTCAGAGGCTTCCCATATCCAGTGTTCAAGAGACAAAGTCTCAACTCTTTAACACAGTTTATGACAGCCTCGTCTTATGGAGTCTACTTAATTCTCCAGCCTTATGTCTTCTAGCCTCCTTGTCACACTCTATGCCCCAGCACTTGCAAACACTAGCACCATGGCCATATACCATGGCCTTAGTCATGTCCTCTTTGATCTTTGTACAGTCTGGTCTCTATGCCTTGAATGTTTTCTTCTTTCTCCCCTTCTCATTGCGCCTAACAATAGCTGATACCTGGTTATCCTCCAGGTCTTAGCTTTTTCTGCAGGAGGCTTTCCTTGACCTCTTTGTTTGTGTGATGTGCCTTTTCACTTACATCCATGTCATCCTATTCAGAAAACTAAGATCATGGCATCTGGTCCCATCACTTCATGGCAAATAGATGGGGAAACAGTGGAGACAGTGGCTGACTTTGTTTTTCTGAGCTCCAAAATCACTGCAGATGGTGATTGCAGCCATGCAATTAAAAGGTGCTTACTGCTTGGAAGGAAAGTTATGACCAACCTAGACAGCATATTAAAAAGCAGAGACATTACTTTGTCAACAAAGGTCCGTCTAGTCAAGGCTATGGTTTTTCCAGTGGTCATGTATAGATATTAGAGTTGGACTATAAAGAAAGCTGAGCGCTGAAGAATTGATGCTTTTGAACTGTGGTGTTGGAGAAGACTCTTGAGAGTCCCTTTGACTGCAAGGAGATCCAATCAGTCCATCCTAAAGGAGATCAGTCCTGGGTATTCATTGGAAGGACTGATGTTGAAGCTGAAACTCCAGTACTTTGTCCACCTGATGTGAAGAGCTGACTCATTTGAAAAGACCTGATGCTGGGAAAGATTGATGGCAGGAGGAGAAGGGGACGACAGAGGATGAGATGGTTGGATGGCATCACCGACTCGATGGACGTGGGTTTGGGTAGACTTCGGGAGTTGGTGATGGACAGGGAGGCCTGGAGTGCTGCGGTTCATGGGGTCACAAAGAGTCAGACATGACTGAACGACTGAACTGAACTGAACTGAACATCCTGTTATAAGCACTTGTGTGTATTATACTATCCGAAAGTATACTATGATAAGATGTGGTATGGAATATAGTGTAATGTGTTTTATTGTAATTGTTTTTTCTTTGTATGTTTGTTTACTTGGTTATATATATTTATTTGTTTGTTATTTGGAGGAGAAGTGCTCTACTTATTTACTTCTATAGTCTCAATGCCTAGCACAGTTCCTGATAGGAGCACTGATAGAAGTAGGAGCTCAATTATATAATTCCGTGATTAAATGGACAAATGAATGAGAGAATCTCAAAGCCAGATAAAAATGTCTCTTGGGCTATCCACTAGATCCTGAATTAATATAGATAGAGAGCAGCCACTATTCCACTATCAGCATGGACAGACACTTTTTAAATATAAGACATAGAGAATAATATGGAAAGCAGAGTCTTGTTTAAGAAATGAAATAAATAAATGTTAACTGATCAAAAATGTCTAGCTATATTTAAATATATCACTCATTGTTTTTAATTAAACTGAATACCTTTAATCTTTATCAGAATTTCAATGTCATTCATGATTTTTTCCCTTGTAATTTCTTCAAATTTGCTCAATGTCTTTTCACTCTAAAATAGGAAAAAGGAGATGTAATACTCCATTGCTGTAATTCCCAAAAGAACATTGTACACAAGTGACCTTTAGTATATATTGTGGAAAATGGGAGTCTGGGCCAGGAAACTTTGGGAAATGGCTGCTTTATATTTCCTGCTCTTAGAAAGATACAGCACAGATAACATACTAAAGGCTCAAAAAATTTTGTTAGCTTCACTTTTTTAATGCTTGAATTATCAAACCTAAGTTTGTAGCCCAACTAAAACATTTTAGAAATTGGTGAAATGTGGATAGATGATTGGATTCAAGGTCAGGAGACCAGTCTTCGGTTCTGTCTGCACCAGTTCCTACAACTCACTTCAGTTCCAACTCACTTCAGTCCCTAAGTTGCCTGATTTGTGAAATAAGGAAATTGGTCTAGATAGTATCAAATATCATTTTCAGATATAAAATTCCATTTCAGTCATGCCAAACAATTTGTTGATCTACTTCGCATAGTTAAGAACAAAATATATGTCACGGATTATTTAATGTAATCGTAGAGAATTGAATTTTATTACCCTTATATTCTGCTTTCTAATTTTGCATCATCTAGACCTCTAGATGGACATTCACATAACTGAAACCTATTTGATCCTCACTCATGAAAATAAAAAATAGTTAATTTGGCCCTCTCAGCAATGGTCCTCTTAAATACATAGCACCATTTTCTTCTTTTCCCTCCTGATAAGTAACTGAAATAAAACTAATGGATATACAAGTACAAAGATATCATAAGGTTGGGACCTCAGAGTCTGACAAACAAAAAGCCGATTCCACGTCTGCAGCATGCTGTAGACACATCTGGCTTACTTTAGCTCACAATGGAGTAATATGAATTGTGCTAAAAACCACTATTTGTGCAAATGCAAATAATATTCCATCTGCTCAGGATTTTTTTTTCTTATATAGCTTTTGTTCCAGTGTGGTAAAAGGCTGTTTCTTTACCCTGAAGTGCTCCTGCTGATGAAGAGTGAAGTACATGACAATGAACGAAAATCCATTATCAAACAAATACAGTGAGCTTTTCAGCAAGTCATCACAGGAAATGTTGCCTTTTTCTCGGGCATTAAGTTGAAAGCGATTTGTGCTCATGCAAATAAGACAAAGTGGTGAGGTTTAAAAAAAATGTATATATATATATATATATATATATATTCCATACACTGTAGTTTGCTTTGTAACTCATCCATTTTTATATCTCTCTTGGTTGGGGAGGGCAGCAGAGAAGTGTTCTGGCAGCCTTCTTTAGATTTCCTTTTGGTTTGAGTACAGTGATAAGTTCTCAACAGAAGAATTTGAGCTCTGCCTTATGCTGTCTTGAATAACTTACTTGGGAATTGGGAGAACTGCCTTCCCAGCTCCTGAGAAAACCTAGAGCAAATTGGAAGAAAATTTAACCCCTGTACTGTTGATCATAGTAAGTTTCAAGAGCTCCAACTTCAGGATTTGCTGATGATGACAGTCAAAGGTAATGGCTGAAGTTCAATCTTAAACATTTCTGAGTGTTCAGACATTCTTTTCAATGCCCTGAGCCTTAATCTGAGGGCTTTGTGAAAGTTAGACTCTTCCTTGAAATTAATAGACTATTTCTCTGTTTTCAGGAAGAGTATCTATATGAGTGACAATTACACCACTTCTGCTATTATTACTGCTAGTACACAAGACATTGATAAGCCAACTCCAGAGAACAGTTGGATTCCGGCAAATGTATGCAGCCTTCTTTTCAGTCCACTTCTCCCTTAGCTTTGCCCTTTGTTTCGCTCTCTTGTCCCCTTCTCCTAAGATCTGTGATTTCTATTTTGACAAAACAGAGAAAAAAAGCGAAAGAACTTGATCCTTTCTTCCTGAGATCAGAGAAGTGGGGCAGAAGAAGATTATAAGCTTGTATAAGCATGAAAACACACTTTCATTTTTACACAAAAACTGAAGGCTTATTTTACAGCATTTCTGGCTGTTTTATTTATGCCTAATGATTTTATTCAATATTAGTTGGATTTTAAATAATCCAACTAATATTTTCATCTTTGTGAAGTTTGAAGGATTTTTTTTAAACAGAGCATTTTTGGAGGTTCTTCCTCTTTTATAATTTTTGGAGTTCATAGATATCAGACTATGCATTCTTCTTTTAAGTTTAAATTTTATAATGCTATTTTCAATTAACATTGATTTGTGAGTTTGAAATATAATAAAACACATATAGTGATGTTAACATACAATGAAATAATAAATGTAAAAACACTTGAATTTTTAGAGAAAAGGTTGCTATGAACATATAAGAAGGTAATGCTGTTAATGCACATAATTTATAATTCTGGGGGAAAATGATTGCCAAAAAAGAACAGTATTTCCTTTCTAGAGCATATTGTAAATATCAGCAGATGATTATTTTCTTACAGCTTATTTTCTAGGACATACATTAAACTACCTTTTACAGCCAAGTAAAAACTGAAATTAAGCACTTTGAATACAGAATTATGTTATATCAACAATTTTGCAATAAGCTACCTGCAAATATCAACATTATTCCCCAAAGAGTTCAATTTCAGAGCTAAAAACATGATTTAAATGAATAAGCAATTTAGAATTCAAACCTACTAAACTAAGCAGTTATGTTGGTATAGCGTCTATAATTATATTTACAATTTTGTGGTGTGTTTTAGAGCTACTGAGAATTGTAAAGAGATAAAATAATATTTGCCCTATTAAGGCCACTTCTATCAAAGGTGATTTTCTTTTATGTTAAGGCCAGATAACTTTTCACTCTTTCTGACTTCAAAGGAAAACACATTATTCCAAATATGTTTTAAACTTTTAACATAAAATCCTTACACATTAAACCATTAATATACTGTTGGTCAGTAAAATGTCTCATTCCACTCACAATAATGTCTCAGTTTAATTAGACCCTGAGAAGTAATGGATTTAAATTCAAATCCTGGCCAACATTAATTATAGAATTCTTAATATTGTAGCATGCCCTTTACTAAGTTCCTCGGATATGTCCTGTGCTAAATAAAAAAGGAAATGAGCTTCTGGGGACAAAGGACTGATTATTGCAAAATAATGTATGTATTGATACGTGGTACATCATTCTAAAGTCTTCTCTTAAGACTAAAAAAAAAGAAAAACAGAACTTTGAAGTCCTAGAACTTTGAATTTTGAAGTACTGGAACTTTGTTCCAGTTATCTTTTTCTATATGCATGGGAAACCAAAGACCAGCTGTTTCTAACAGCTGACTCTTCAACATTTTTTTAACCTATTTAATGGGGAGATCACTCTTCCATGTACGTGTGTGCATGTTCAGTTAGTCATGTCCGACTCTTTGCGACCCCATGGGCTATAGTTCACCAGGCTCCTCTGTCCATGGGATTTTTCCAGGTGATAGTACTGGAATGGGTTTGCCATTTCTTTCTCTGTGGGATCTTCCTAATCCAGGGATCAAACCCTCGTCCCCTGCATCTCCTGCACTGGTAGGCAGATTCTTTACCACTGAACCACCTGGAAAGCCAGAGTTAGGCACGACTGAGTGACTGCAGCGCACACACACCTGGGAAGCCATGGTCCTTCCTTAATCCTAGTTCCATGGAGAGTTGGTCCACACACAGCAGCTATGGACACTGCCAGGGAAGAAGTATTCCTGGGCCATTTCATGGACAGTAGGAATAGGACATAGCAATGGCCGAAAATAAAATGCACAGGCACATCTCAGATTCTCTCCAGACTTATTCTGAGATCCTTGCCAGCCTCCTCTCACTTCAATTAGACATGACTTGCTTCCATGCCAATCAATCAATCAATAGGTTTTTATTAAGCATTCACTTTCATATCACAACTTCTATGAACCACTCCTCAGGCAGCAACTGAAGGGAGAAAAAGCATGGACTAGATTCACATTCACATCTAAATTCTACCAGTTACAAGCTGGTATGTGACCTCCTTGGTCTGTCTGTCCATTAGTTGCAGTCTTAACGTGGCTCGGTTTTCTCATCTGTAAAACAGTGATAATACCTGCTCCATTTACCTCTTGACATTGTTCTGAGATCCAAAAAATTACATTATGGAGAGAATGCTTTGGAAGTTGTAAAATACAAAACATACAGAAACTAATACTATTGGACTTCATTTATGTGATTTACAAATTTCTGTAACTACTTGGGAAAATGGGCCTTAAATAATTGCAAAAAAAAAATCTCTATTATAAGAGGCACTTCAAATATCACTGTCAACTCTAATTTCAGTAAATACTCCAATAAATTAAAAGTATTGTAGAACAAACAATAAAAAAAATTTGATTTTCCATTTATTTATTTCTTACTTTATTTCAGCCAAAAATTTAGACAATGACTCTGAATTTCCAGAAGTCAAAAAGAAACAATCCCAAGTCAATTAATACATTGTAATTCAGTTTTAGATTAAAAGAATTTTTAAAAATTCAGTAGAGTGTCACTAGTGTTCCGTGCAGGACTCCTTTCTGGTGTTTCTTAGTATGTTTATATGTTTTGTCATAGCCTATATTCAGAGAAAAGCTCATTTAAGAAGTTGGGATAAGAGGAAATGCATTATAATCATCCTTTCTGAGTGAAGCTTAACAATCAACACAGAGACACAACTGGTTTCAAGGAATCCACTGCCATCAGGTCAAAAGCAGAAAGCATTGAGTATCAGAGTAACCATTTACCCATCCTAGAGCATGGGTCTGTGGCCTCCTCACCAATCTCAAAGCCAAAAAAAGAATATTAAGCTATTAAACGATATATTACAACACACAGGCAGTAAAGTTGACACACTCTGCTCAGAGGAGAGACCTTATGTCAATAATCCAAACCAATCTAGTTGTTTAAGAACATTTATAACCTGTTTCCAGATAAAAACTGATCTGAAGCAGCAAACTAGGAAGGGAGAGAAAGACTGTAGAAGGGTATTTCATACAAGCAGAGCTTAGTATATTAACAAGACATGACAATAAAGAAGAAAAAGAAAAGATGAAAACACCATAAAATGCAAAGCAAGGATTCAAAAAGGGAAGCTGTACAGAGTTCTTTACGGATGGAGCAGTCTCACAAACATCACAGGAGCAGTCTATAGGAATCTGCCAAACCCTCTTGGAAGTGTTTCCTTGATACATAAGTGACTGAAGCTTATACTGGAAAAAGTAAAATATAATAAAAGGTTGATTATTGAGGGTTTAATCCTTAAGAAGATGAAACGGTTAGATAGCATCACCAACTCAATGGACATGAATTTGAGCAACCTCCGGGAGAAGTGAAGGACAGGAAGCCTGGCATGCTGCAGTCCATGGGGTTGTAAAGAATCAGACATGACTGAGCAACTGAGCAACATAACAAATCCTTAAGAAGAGTACAGTCTGGCTATATAGTACAAGTCAGTTGCCAAGAGTTCAGAATACCCAGATGTAACTACATTTAACTTTTTAAAAATCATCTGAATTTTTCTACAGATATATATTACTTGATTTTCTATTATAGTATTATATATTATACATATGATATGTAATATATTATAATATTAGTGGCTTTTTTATTGATGTGGAAATCATTTAAGAAAATACTTCATATGGTTTTGTTACACTATGATAAATTCCTAGTTCTACCCACCATTGGACAGAAGTAATCTCATCAATTTAACATGGCTATTTCTTAATTTCCACATTAGCACCAACTACTCTAGTTTTGTACTTCTGATTGTGATTATAATATTGTGGCCAGAATAAAAACAAAACCCCCTACATTCATAGCAGTTTATTAACTAGAATATTCTATTGCCTAGGACTGACTTTCAGTTGTTTTGCTCATGATGGTTCTTTCCGGAAAAAAAGTTAGATTTTTTTAAATCAGTTCATAATTGATATCTAACCAGTGGATTCCTTTGCAGGGAACTGATATACCAGGAGGACAAAGAAAATCTATTGACATATGGGAGAAATAGTGAGTTTATCTTTATCTTTAAAAAGGAATAAAAGAAACGCTACAGTGTTTAATATACAGTTGACACTGACACTCTAAATTGGCCGGCCTATCATAAAAGGTTTGTCAGTCTAGCTAAGGGAAGTACGTGGTTTTAGCAATGCCAAGGATAAACAGGAAAGCCTTAATTCATTTACAAATTTATTATGGCCTATTGAAATTTATGCATGAGGCCAAATATCCATACAGATATGGCTTTAAAGAATGGAGTCTTTACAATATACCTGACATTAGATTGGGAAGGAAGCCTAGTATATTACAGATTTTGTTGGTAACTTCTTTAAAAAGTTCTTAAAAGTATTTGAAGTACTTAAAAGAATTTGAAGTACTTAAAAGAATTTGGAGTTGTGACTTTTTTTTAAGGACAACTGTTCATAATTTATTGACCCTTTCTGAGACAATAAGGATTACATAATGGTGTGTGATCCAGTAGATAACTTTATAAAATAAATAAATTTAATAATGATGCTATTAGTGGGGAAGAGTTTCCTGTAGCATTATTAAGTGAACAAAATAAAATTATTTTTAAATTAGTCATTTCATCTTTATCTCTTCCTAGTTCCTTCCTATTTTGTGAATTTTTGTAAGGAATATAATATGTAATGTTAATTTATTATGTCTAATGTACATTTTTATATATCACATAGATATTTACAATAATGACAGTAATGCATCTACTAAGTAAATATATTGAAGCTGCATTCTCAAAACATATTGTTAAAAGAGATGTGTGATCAACTAACTCATGCCTAATGACAGCAACATTTCATATCTAATGACATCTTAATGATGACAATCACATTTTGGCACATCCAGGTGATATTCTAAAGCACTATGGAATCATGTTTTTATTTGCTTATCACACTAAACCAGGAGGAGATAATAAGTATCAATCAGGATGGTTTCAGTTGGAAGTAACAGTAACCTGCCAGAAGTAGTGCGTACTTCAAGGACAGATAAGGGCTCCAGGCTCCATCTTCTGTTATTTTCCTAATGTTCCCTCTCTTTCAGTCAGTTATGGTGTCCTCAGACTGGTTTGTCTCATAATCTCAAGATGACTGCCAGTAGAAGACAGGGAAATGGAATTCCTCATCCATGTGAAAGGGAAATGTGTGTGTGTCAGAGAGACAGACAGACAAGCAGACAGACAGACAAGCAGACAGACAGACTGAAACCACTTCTACCCATCTGTTAAAGCTCAGGAAGCTTCTTGTCCAGAAGACTGAGTGAGACTTTTCTCAAGTTTTATTGGCCCAACTGCTTTAGAACCTTATCTAAACTAATCACTGTTAAGCATGAAGAGGCTATCATAATTGGCCGCTAAAGAGTTTGAGTGGAATGCTTACTGAAGAGTCAATCATCATGTTCAATAGATACTGTTCTCCTCATTTTACAGATGCTTCCCACTTTACTTACCCCAAAAGGGCAAGTAAGTAGCTTACCCAAGGACACAAATGAGTCATTGACTTGGTGATCATTCTTATCCTAATCATAATTATCGTTTATTGTAATTATTACTATATTATTGCCAAAATAGTGATAAAAGGACAAAGATTTCTATTGCACAAAAGTGCACAATATTAGGGAGAAACTACCAAAAGATAAGTAGGTAGTCTAATTGATAACTGAGAAGTAAGTCAGAAACTGCCAAAAATCCATAAGAAATCCAATACAAGAGGTAAGGAAAATGTGGCCTACTATATGAAAAAAAAACCAACTAACACCCTACCTCTTCATAAATACAAAAATAAATTTCAGATAGTTTGTATAAAGTATAAAAAATAAAACTATAAAAGGAGAATTAATTTTAAGCAATAATTTTTCTACTCTGTGAGTAATACTTTGGAAATAATATTTATTAAAGCAAGGAAATTTTATTTTTATAAATAAAGAAAAGGATCTATTTTTTAACTATAAAAATATAAAACTATATTAATTTTAAAACACCATAATATTAAAATGCCAACAATAAATACAAAATATCAAATGATTTTTATCTTATTATATAAGTAATTCTTATAAGTCAAGAAGTAAAAAATAAACACACCAATAGTTAAATGATAAAAGGATGACAGGAGATGATTCACCAAAGAAGACAATGCAAATTCCAATAAACATAGAAAAAAATTATTCAAGCCCACCAGCAGTTTTAAAGTTCTAATAAAAACAAACATACATTTCATTCAAAAAATAAATTTCACAAAAATCTTTAATAAAAAATAACCTTGTTCTGTTGATAATGTCCAGTGCTGATTTGGTTTACTAATATACTTTTGATAGAAATAGAATTTTTCATTTATTAAATCCACAAAAGTTTCAAAAAATAACATGTTCAATTTATGCAATGGGCATTTGAGAAGGATTTTCCTGCATTTTACTTGTGGGAATATAAGGTATTATAACTCTTGTGGAGTTTGGCATTAAATTCCAAATACCTCAAAAATGTCTATATTAATTGACAACTATGTTACCAAAGAAGGAGACAAAAAAATGCAGACAAAAATTTGTTAGTTAAATAAATTTATGTAAGAACCCTAAATTAGAAACAATCTAAGCATCCAAAAATAGTAAATGGTTTGGTCAATTATAATATTATTCAGTTGACTATTTCACAGTCTTCCCAGGTGGCTCAGATGGTAAAGAAACCACCTGCAATGCAAGAGACCCAGGTTCAATCCCTGGGTCAGGAAGATCCCCTGGAGAAGGGCATAGCATCCCAATCCAGTATTCTTGCCTGGAGAATCCCATAGACAGAGGAGGCTGGTGGGCTACAATCCATAGGGTCGTCAAGAGTCAGAAACGTCTGAGCAACTATCACATTTTTCAGTCATTAAAAATTATGCTTATAAAAATATTTATCATGAGAAAGGACTAATATGTTATTAGATGAAATGTTTATCAAATCTTAGCAAATATAATACAATCTCAGTTTTGTAAAAAAAATATGGATATGTATAGAAATAAACTGAAAACATCTTCGAATGTCTTTGGAATATGGAAAGAAAGAATATTTTCATTTTTCAATTTATATCATTGTATAATTCTCAAATATTCTATAAGGAACTCAAGTATTTTCTTATTTAAGAATGTATTGAAATCCTTTGTATTTTCAAAATCCTTGTCCTTTATAAAGAAACAAACTCTTCTCTCCATCTCAGATGTATGTACTGAGGAATTTGAAGGAAATCATAATAATACACTACAAAAATATATACTACATTTAAGTACAACAGCAAAAAAATTTTTACCTACTTACAATTGACTAAAGAGAAGTTATGTATGGAAATTACATCTATAATTAACTATCAAAATACATAAAATCTGAAGCCCATTTTAAAGTCTTACATACCTGAAGCTAGTTAAATTCACTAAAGAAAATCTAATTTTTATTGAGCACCTACATACCCATTAGTCAATCATTTTCATACATGACCTATTTAGTCCTCCCCAAAAATGTAAGGTATTATCCCACTTTTATAAAAGAAGGATTGATGCTTTTGAATTGTGGTGTTGGGAAAGACTCATGAGAGTCCCTTGGACTGCAAGGAGCTCAAACCAGTCAATCCTAAAAGAAATCGGTCCAGAACATTCATTGGAAAGACTGATGTTGAAGCTGAAACTCCAATACTTTGGCCACCTGATGTGAAGAGCTGACTTATTTGAAAAGACCCTGATGCTGGGAAAGATTGAAGGCAGGAGGAGAAGGGAACCGCAGAGGATGAGATGGTTGGATGCCATCACCGACTCAATGGACGTGAGTTTGGGCAAGCTCCTTGAGTTGGTGATGAACAGGGAAGCCTTGAGTGCTGCAGTCCATAGGGTCGCAAAGAGTCAGACACGACTAAGTGACTGAACTGAACTGAATTATCATACTTTTACAAAAGAAGAAGCTGATGCTTAAATGAGGTTATGGACCTACCCAGCTAAGTAACGCTGTAGCCAAGTTTCAAATAAAGTCTGTTAGATACAAAAGTTCCTAGCTTTTCACAACTTCATGCCGCCTTTCAAGTCATTTACAGGGGAAAAAACCGAACGATTAAATGATGAATTAATTCAAAGCAAACAGTTTATAGGAAAAGCAATCTTTAGTTTTTAAGTAATAGCATGAGATTTATTTACTTGCAAAAGTTTATTTTAGCTTTTTTGCCTGAATTATCCTAATAGATTAATTCATCTCCTATTTTCGATTTAGATTTAAGTTTCTTCCCAGCCCACAATCCTTACAACTGACAGAAAGCTGTGTCTACAAAGTGCCAACCATGCTGTTACCTTAAACTATCTAAGAATAGATGCTTCTCTTTTCATGCAAGTGTTAGGTTTTATGCAGATGCTTGGGGAGTAATGACACCTAATTATTTGTCTTTCAGGGGATTTTTTGGCTCAAATCACCCTTGCCAACGTAAAACACAAGTCATCTAAGAAAATTCAACTAGTTAAGTATTTTATAAACACAGGATTAACATATCATGATTCAAGTAGTTCATTGATCTCAAACTCTGTATTCTTTTTGATACATTTGACAAATTCCACCTCTTAAATTTCAGAATAAATGTATTTTTTAAGGCAACATAATGCCATAGAACTACACACTGAATTTTAGAATTAATAATGCTGGATACACAGATAGTATTTTTTCACCCAGTTTTCTCAAGGAAGAAACATTCTGTCAGTAAACTTTGACAGGAGAGATGACCCCATTTGAAAAACTCTAGTGTCTTACAGCAGCAGATTTCCGAAATCATTTGTATTCTTTTTAGTTGTATTGCTCGGTTTTGTTTGTTTGGTAGTCCTTTTCAACATCCATTTTGGACATCAGCATAACTACGTTTGTTACCTTTGTTTGAAATATTTCTCCCACAGAGAAAGAAAATGGCTAGTTTGGATTCAGAGCAAGGATGAGGAAAAAAAGAGGTATGTGTCTCCTTTCCCCATTCCACCATTCTTTCCTGAGACTGCTCAGCTTTCACCCTAGACATACACTAACAATACTCATTTGAATTTTATTTGCATTAATAACTTATACTGTCAAGACACTATTTTAAAAACTCCATTTAGTTATGTGCAAAACTTGTATCAAAACACTATGAAGATCTTAACAACGGAAACTAATGAGCATGTTTAATTTTTCAGAATTAGGTTAAATGACATTTGAGTATGGTAACCATCCTCCCCAACACAGAATGCAATTCTCTTTTTAAAAAATCTGCTTATATTGAAATTTTATGAAACAGCGGGGGAGTGTTCTTTATTTCATCTTTTATAATATGATCTGGAGTTGAAGTTGCTTTTCAAAATAGTGCTTTGAAAACTTTTTTAACACCATGGTGTTGCAAGGCTAGAGCTTCATCAATACTTACGCAGGCTTCAAAGACATTGTCACCAATATTCTAAGAAATTTGTGATCATAATTGAACAATGTAATGTCGACAGAAGTAAGACTCACGTTATTAAGAACTTTGGTCTTCAAAACCCTCTGAAAATAAAAACTTTTCACCTGTCCTTAAAACCAAGAGGTCAAGTATTCATTGACCAATAAAGACCTCCCCCCATCGGCTAGACAACATTCTTTGAAATCCAATTAACTCTTTCACACAGACAACCTTCATTTTCTATTTTATCAGAAAGTTAAATTTGCCATTCTATACTCCAATGAAAGTTGTTTTGATCTGATAATTGTAAGATGTACTGTATGTATCTTAATTTGTAAGTTTTTAATGCTAAAGCTCAAAGCTTTTCAGATATAACAGGAGTGCTAGAAATGAGGTACAAAATGCTGGAATTCAAATTAACCAATAAATATATTTTAATATATATCAGCAGGACTCTAGAGGATTCCATTAATGTTGAAAAATAGAAAGGATTTAGGTTAATTTGGTAAGAAGGTAGGTCAGAACGTTTACAACAGTGGTATAGAATTGTATAGAGATGCAAAATTTTTCAAGAGAGCAGAATTTTTTCAAAAACGCTGACTCTAGCTGTCACAGCCCTGCCTTGGCTAAATCCAGTGGAGAGATAGGAGGACTTTCTAATTTGCTTTCCCTCTATTTTAATAATAGCTGTGCATAAGTAATTTATGAAAGGCCAACCAGGCAGTGGGCAACAGAAAATTAAACTCATTTTATCTGAAAGCAGGTGGATTTCTATATATCATTAGCATGCATAGAATTCTCACAATGTTATTTCTCATACTGATGGAATGTAACCAAATAATATATGAGTTTTTTGCTTATGCACGAGTGAAATTTTTAGATAAAAGTGCCAGCCCCAATGGCAATTTTCTGCAAAACGAAAACTAATTCTGTGAAGCTTCTTATTACTGGAAAGACTCATTTGGCTTGCATTAGAGACTGACATAAGTGACTTTAGGATTTTACTAACAGATTAGATGAGATGTGCCACATACTGTAATATCATTAGAGAATGTAACAGCCCTGGAACACTCTGGGGCACTTATTAAGGGTACTGGCACACATAAATTGTTTTCCTTTATGACACAAGCTTTTGAATTTTTTCTCCGATTAGAATGCTTTATTTTTATGGATTTTTTTTTCTGACATTTAAAACAACTTTTATTTTACACTCCCCAAAATTGCACACAAATTATGTTTTGCATGATTCAGCTCAGTGTTACTAAATGCATTATCTATGCCTTATTTCGTGACTATCACCTAGGCAGAGGGTAGATATGTATTAAGAAACCAGCTTACACAATACTAAAATCAGAACTCCTCTAACAGAATATTATCCTAACTTACAGCAAAGACTAATCTTCATGGCTTGGAGGAATTTTTGCTAATAGTATCTTTCACTAACTCAATGTTTGTGTGGGTTCTATTCTCAGTCTCTAATAAGATCTTAAAATGGGATCATTAAAAATGGTTATTATAATGTGAATACTCCTATTGTTCTGTTTAACTTCCATCCTAAAATTCATTTAAGTATTTGACATATTATAGCTTTTTTGTTTGGATGCATTTTCCCTTATCAAAAATTATGTATCAAGCAAAATACTTCTTGCTAAAGTAGGCAAAAATGTAGGGTGAAGATGGAAATGCTTGTCATTTTATAAAAGAAGCTTTGGGAAAAGCTTGGAATATTGGGGGAATTATTTTATGCTCAACATTTTTTCCTTTATGAATTATCTTTTCCTGATATAAGTTTCTACCTCTTCCTGGGTATGGAGAGGGGTATTTCCCCCCCTTCTTTCTAAAAGTCTTTCATCATCAGAGAAGGAAATTAATGAGAAAATTGTACTAGACACCAAGTTAAGAGAAGAGCAGCCATAAAAATGAGTTTGGGAATGTGCATGTAGTGTCCCAATCTATAGACTGGTGAGGTTAAGTGTCGTGGAGTCACACAGATGGTAGACTGATTCCCAGCTCTGCCATTGTACTACCCGTCTGACTTTAAGCAAATGACTTCCCTTCTTGAATTTTTATTTCCTCACCTATTTCATGGGATCATGATATACTGACCTCAAAGTTTCTCTCTGAGGATCACATGCAACTGAATCATCTTGCTGTTCATATTCTATTTCTACAGTGGAAAGGTTGTTGTTGTTACTGTTGTTTAGTTGCAAAATTGTGCCTGATTCTTTCTGACACCATGGACTGTGGCCTGCCGGGCTCCTCTGTCCATGGGATTTCCCAGGCAAGAATACTGGAGTGGGTGGCCATTTTCTCCTCCAGGCATCTTCCCGACCTGGGATCAAACCAGAGTCTTTGGCATTGGCAGGCAAATTCTTTACCACTGAGCCACCTGGGAAGCCCACACAGTGGAAAGGAAGCTCTGGAAAGAAGGTGGCCCAACAGGTTAAAAACTGTATCAGACCAATTTTAGACGATGCTCCAGATTTCTACAAGAACTCAAGACTGCATTAGTTAAAAAATAGAATGTGAAAATAATCAACGAGACATCTTCCACAAACGATCCTAAGCCACAGACTCTTCAGTCTAGGAATGTCTGAAGTCAGTCACCATTATGCTCAAAAGTCACCTCTTCTGAGAACTGGCTTGAGCCCAGTTAGTCACAGCCATCTGTGTGTCCCTAATGCTATTATGAGTGCCCCTTTCACCCTGCATGAACATTATTTCCTTAAACACCTTCCTCACATCTTGAACTCTTTCAGAACAGGCACTTTGTGTTTTCAACTTCTTAACTTCATCTGCCAGCACATTGCTTCATATATAGATATCATTAAAAGGAGTATCTATGAAGAAACACACTCACAGACATAGAGAACAGACTTGCGGTTGCCAAGGGGGAGGGGGCTGGGGGGTGAAGGGATTGGGAGTTTGGGATTGGCAGACTCAAACTCTTATATATAGGATGGATAAACAAGGTCCTGATGTATATAGCAAAGGGAACTATATTCAATAACCTGTCATAAAACATAATGGAAAAGAATATATGCATGCATAACTGAATCAATTTGTTGTATAACAGAAATCAACATATTTTAAATCAACTATACTTCAATGGAATAATTTTTTAACAATGAATGCATTTGTAAAAATGTTTGAAAGCTGAAAAAAATTTTCAATACAAAAACTTTAAAAGTAAATTAATAAGTGCTTAATTGAAATTTCCACTAACTGTCACCCTTAACGTCTTCTTTATTGCTTGTGAAATTTAATATTCATGAAACTTCATTACATTAAAAGAAGTGTAAGATATGTTTTTTTCATCACCAAAATTTCTGAGAATGTACGACGGTTACCAAAAAAGTTAGAGTCGATCTTAAATAAGTTATACAAGGCTAAGAATTTTGGACATAGAGGTATTATAATCCTTTTAAATTATTTTTACAGAAAAAAAATAGTTGAAGTGGGATGTCAGTGCATTTCGATGTGATATGATGTGGGGTAGGTCTATAAAAGTGTGAGGCCCAGGACCTTGGAGGTCTTTAACAGCCTGATAACAGTGGAAGAGTAGGCCAGAATTTAAACAGGCTGGCTGAAGCATGGTGAGACTAATCAAGAAAAGCTTCTTAGCGGAGGTTTCCCTGATATCCAGCATAAAGGTGGGGAGAGAGAGATGGTTTGGAGAAGGGACATTACGCCTCACCAGAACTAATCTCATAAGTAAGCAAAGTAAGAGACTGGGAGTGTTTTCTGAGGTGCTGGACAAGACCCTTTGACTCATCTGAACCACCCCCCAAATCTTTTCGAATATATCTTTAGAGATCTGAAATTCTACCAATAGAGAATAATTTTATTATCTAAAACTCATGTCAGCTAGTAAGTGTGGATGTGCCTGAGAGATCTAACCCTCTAAGCACTATCATTGATTTAGACTGTATTGTGGTCTTTAAGTCTTTGTTGGGGTTGAATTTGTTAGGAAAGAAAAAGGCATGGGGACAGTAAGTGACCAAGAAAGGCTATGACTGGAGAGGGGTTGTAAGCCAGCTACCAGGATTCTACTGTGGACTGCATTCGAGACAGAACCTGTGTGTTGTGCCATGCCCAGTCGGTTCATTTGTGAAAGACTTTTTGGGAATCCCATGGACTGTAGTCAGCCAGGCTCCTTTGTCCATGAAATTTTCCAGGCAAGAACACTGGAGTGAGTTGTCATTTCCTCCTCCAGGAGATTTTCATGACCCAAAGATGGAACCCGAGTCTCCTGCATTGGCAGGCAGATTCTTTACTGCTGAGTCATCTGGGAAGTGGACAGGACCTGAGACAAACACAAATTGTACTGAACCCTCTGTTGGTGAAGCGTGAGCTGTATTTAATACAGCTGAGGGCTCTTGAATTGTAACAGGAATGGAGAATTCCTGTTACAAAGGAATTGTAACCTTTGTAAGGTTTGTAACTTTTGTAACCTTTGTAACCTGAGCCAAAAAAGAAGCAGAGAATGAAAATAGCCAACAGCAGCAAGCCACATTTTTATTGAGCCAGTGCAAAAGAAAAGACACAGATTAAGCCTATAAAAAATGCTGAAGACAGGACAATCTTAGCATAGCTGTAGCTATTTGTTTTGTATATTTATTTCTCAGAGTTTATTTATCCATTTGTTGTTGTTGTTTAGTCACTAAGTCATGTATAACTTCTTTGTAACCCCATGGACTGTAGCCTGCCAGGCTCCTCTGTCCATGGGTTTTCCCTGGCAAGAACACTGAAGTAGGTTGCCATTTCCTTCTTCACGGAATCTTCCGGATCCATGGATCGAATCCACGGCTTCTGTGCTGCAGGTGGATTCATTACCATCTGAGCTACCTGGGAAGGCTTATTTGCTCATATGTCCCAACTAATAGTGGTCTCCAGGAGAAACTTATCAATGTTTAATGTCTACTCCAAAGTTGAATGCATGTGTAATTTTTAAGGTTAGTGACATCTAGGAAAACACCTACCGAGGCACCATATATTTTTTAAAAATTTAATTCAGATTAACAAATGGATCATACAGTATAATGCCAAGAGATTGACAAACAAAAAGTAATAATAAGAGTATTTGCTATCATAACTGTAAATGGAGTATAACTCTTAAAAATTGTGAATTATTATATTGTACAGTGGTATTATATTGTACAGAAACTATACTTTCATTAAAAATTGGTTTTTAGAAAGATATTTGTGACACTTATCTCAGAAGCTTCAAGGAGGCACAGAAATATGCAAGCCTCACTTTTGGGATTTAGTAAGCCAGGAATTCATAGCAAATCTTTGAGCTTAAAGTCATATTTCTTATTAATACATGAATTTATTTTATTTTAAATCTTAATATGAATATCTGTGCAGTAGTTGAGAGAAGAATAGTTTTTTTTCTTTATTGTTTTATATCTTTATTTATCCTGTTTCTTCCATGGGTAAAATGATTGGTACCCAAGGTGGTATCAATGAGCTCCCCATTCCTCTCACAGCATTCTATTTCCTAATCTCTTTCGTCTGTCCTCACCATAAAATGCTAAATCTCATACCTTCTAATGTTCAATTTCAGCTCAATCAAACTGAGAGAAACATAGAATTATTCTGCTACAGTTGTCTCTAATCTACCTTCTAATTTGAGGAGGAGTCTAATTATTGATCTTCACAGGACCTTTAGGAATGTTATGAAAATGGATTAATATTTATTTAAGGAGGATTCATCAAGGGTCTTATTTAAAACAAACAATTTCATCCTTTCAAAAACAGGGAAAGGGGAAAAGAGGATATTTTTCTCAAAGTATGAATGCCACAAGGGTTTCTCACATTGATTCATTGCTTATAGATAAAAACAACTTAAGCTGATTTTTGTTGTTTATAGAGTAAGTGTAAAATGTTCCACCAAAATAGGTAATGACATTTTTGTGTCCATAAATGTGCATATAAGTCCAATTATGTATTTGTTGTCATTTAAACATCACCACCATTATTGAAACAGAAGTGCCAGTACTAATTTTTGCTGTCACATTTTCCAAAAATGAAAATAAGGCTTTTAAGTAAAATGCTAAGGTTTTCAATCTGAATTATTCATTTTTTGCAATGGCCTTAGCAGAACATCCTCAGCAAAATAGCTAAACAAAAGCCTACCAGGGTTCTGGTTTCTAATCTAGTTAAGAAATACATTATAGGATTTTTTTTTAACTTCACAGTTAATGGAAAAGTTTTCCTTTCCTGAAACTCAGCAAAGAGTTCAAGAAAGCTTCTCTAACCGCCACAGCCTCCATCTAATTGAAGTGCCATGAGGAGACCTTGAAAACAGTGGCATTAGTCACACAGCTAAACAAATTACCTTTGATGGTACCAGTTGACCAATCAGAACCATTCCCCAGATGATCTTTGTGGGAATAGCAATCCATTAATAATAACTGAAGCAATGATCTTTCATGCCACCTTTCTTTCATGCAAGACCACTCCACTGGTAATCTCTTAGGGGAACTATTAGCTACTTCAATGTCCTTCATAGAGGACACTCTGCCTGTTCCAACATTTATTTCACTGTAACGTTTTTTTTTTTTTTTCCTCTCTCCCACAGAAGTGCCTTTTAGAAATTAAAATAATTTTCACTGTGGCTCTAGCAGGGACATAGGAAGTGAAGAAAAGAAGAAGTGGGTGTGAGAATAAATGAGTTAAGAAGAAAAACACCATTTCTCCTACACCTAGCTCTGAATTTCAAGATTATCAAAGAGTAATGCACTAAATAATAAAATCCAGTGGCTGCTCATCTTAGCTACTCTTTGTCATTAAGGGGAATAAATATATGTGTTCCTAAATATTTCAAGCTAATTATAAATAATGTTTTGCAGAATTTTCTAAACTCTGATCTTAATAATGTATTAATTTTACACGTAATAAAAGAAGTTGGGAAAGTGAGAGGATGAGAGGATTATCAGAAGTGGTCCAGGCTGTACCCCTAGTTATCTACCATACCATGACTGCCATGTCTGAGTCTGTGTATTGTCTTCTCCTGTCCAGTTCTTTGCATAGCAGAGGTGCTCCATAAATGTTTTAGGGATGAATTCTCTATGATAGGGGACAAACCAGGGATTAAATCAGCCACTATATTGCTAAATATTCTATAGCTTGCACAGTAGCTGCTTTGTCATCTTTTTTATATTGATATGGACATTACCACTATTTTATTTTAATACTACCTTTTACATGTACTGACTTCTTTCTCTTATAGCAGCTTGTTACATTTTGAAGAATGTGGTTAGATCAACATATACAGACTCTCAGCAACAGAGGCCATAATTTGGAAAATGTTTTCATTAGATGAAATAACTCATATGATGTACACAATAACTCATATGATATAATCTCTACCCTACACCTGTCCCCAAAACTGCTGCCTAAACTGGTTGACTAAAAATCATCCTCAAGTCTACAAAGTATTTTCATAGCTCCAAGCTTTCTACATAGCTTTGCATATCTAATATAGTGAATATATAACCAATGGATAGAAGGAAAGTATCAAAAATTCAAAATTTTAATCATTAAATAAACATTTCCAAAGTCTGAACCAACTTATTAGTTTGTATAATAGGATGAAACTTTGTTATATTAACAGGATTTCCCCTCTCCAAGAATCTTATGTCATTCTGTTCAGTTCAGTTCAGTTGCTCAGTCATGTCCGACTATTTGCAACCCCATGGACTGCAGCACACCAGGCTTCCCTGTCCATCACCAACTCCTGGAGCTTGCTTAAACTCATTTCCACTGAATTGGTGATGCCATCCAACCATCTCATCGTCTGTCTTCCCCTTCTCCTCCCACCTTCAATCTCTCCCAGCATCAGGGTCTTTTCCAAGGAGTCAGTTCTTTGCATCAGGTGGCCAAAGTATTGGATGTTCAGCTTCAGCATCAGTCCTTCCAGTGAATATTCAGGACTGATTTCCTTTAGGATTGACTGGTTGCTGTCCAAGGGACTTTCAAGAGTCTTTTCCAACACAAAGTTCAAAAGCATCGATTCTTCGTCTCTCAGCTTGTTTATAGTCCAACTCTCACATCCATACATGACCACTGGAAAAACCATAGCCTTGACTAGATGGACCTTAGTTGGCAAAGTAATATCTCTGGTTTTTATATGCTGTCTAGGTTGGTCATAACTTTTCTTCCAAGGAGCAAGCATCTTTTAGTTTCATGGCTGCAGTCACCATCTGCAGTGATTTTGGAGCCCCAAAAACCAAAATCTCTCACTGTTTCTATCGTTTCCCCATCTATTTGCCATGAAGTGATGGGACCGGATGCCATGATCTTTGTTTTCTGGATGTTGAGATTTAAGCCAACTGTTTCACTCTCCTCTTTCACTTTCATCAAGAGGCTCTTTAGTTCCTCTTCACTTTCTGCCATAAGGTGGTGTCATCTGCATATCTGAGGTTATTCATATTTCTCCCCACAATCTTGATTCCAGCTTGTGTTTCATCTAGCCTGGCATTTTGCATGATATACTCTGCATATAAGTTAAATAAGCAGGGTGACAATATACAGCCTTGAAGTACTCCTTTCCCAGTTTGGAACAAGTCTGTCGTTCCATGTCTGGTTCTAACTGTTGCTTCTTGACCTGCATACAGATTTCTCAGGATGCAGGTCAGGTGGTCTGGTATTCCCATCTTTTTCAGAATTTTCCACAGTTTGTTGTGATCCACACAGTCAAAGGCTGTACTGTAGTCCATGAAGCAGAAATAGATTTTTTCTGAAATTTGCTTGCTTTTTTTATGGTTCAACGATGTTGGCAATTTGATCTCTGCTTCCTCTGCCTTTTCTAAAACCAGCTTGAACATCTGGAAGTTCACAGTTCACCTACTGTTGAAGCCTGGCCTGAAGAATTTTGAGCATTATTTACTAGCGTGTGAGATGAGTGCAATTGTGCAGTAGTTTGAGCATTCTTTGGCATTGCCCTCTTTTGGGATTGGGATTTTTCCAGGGTAGATTACTGACGTTTTCCAGTCCTATGGCTACTGCTGAGTTTTCCGAATTTGCTGGCCTATAGAGTGCAGCACTTTCACAGCATCACCTTTTAGGATTTGAAATAGCTCAACTGGAATTCCATCACCTCCACTAGCTTTGTTTGTAGTGATGCTTCCTAAGGCCCACTTGACTTTGCATTCCAGGATGTCTGGCTCTAGGTGAGTGATCACACCATCGTGGTTATCTGGGTCGTGAAGATTTTTTTGTATAGTTCTTCTGTGTATTCTTGCCACCTTTCCTTAATATCTTCTGCTTCTGTTAGGTCCATACCATTTCTGTCCTTTATTGTGCCCATCTTTGCATGTAATGTTCCCTTGGAAGCTCTAATTTTCTTGAAGAGATCTCTAGTCTTTCCCATTCTATTGTTTTCCTCTATTTTTTTGCATTGATCACTGAGGAAGGCTTTCTTATCTCTCCTTGCTATACTTTGGAACTCTGCATTCAAACAGATATATCTTTTTTTTCTCCTTTGCCTTCAGCTTCTCTTCTTTTCTCAGCTATGTGTAAGACCTTCTCAGACAACCATTTTGCCTTTTTGCATTTCTTTTTCTTGGGGATGTTCTTGATCACTGCCTCCAATACAATGTCACAAACCTCTGTCATAGTTCTTCAGGCACTCTGTCTATAGGATCTAATCCCTTGAATCTGTTTATCGCTTCCACTGTATAATTGTAAGGGATTTGATTTAGGTCATATCTGAATGGTCTAGTGGGTTTCCCTACTTTCTTCAATTTAAGTCTGAGTTTAGCAATAAGGAGTTCATGATCTGAGCCACAGTCAGCTCCTGGTCTTGTTTTTGCTGACTGTCACTCTGTGACTCTTCACAATTGGTCAGAGCTAAGCATTATTCAGGGAAGGATGGATGACCACAGTGAGGATAACCACAGACATTCAATTCTTATTTTCTGATTGCTGTAAGAGGTTCTTAGAACTTAGAGCTTATATATATTTTTATTATGGGAATTCTCAAACAAGATATAAAAGCAGAGAGACAAATAAAATAAACTCCTATCTATGTACAGCCTAGTTTCAACTATTAGCAACTCAAGGCCAATCTTAATTAGTCTACACCCTTGCTAGTCAGATTCTGCCCTGAAGTTTCAGAGGCAAATTCTTTACACCGTACAATTTTACTTGTGAATATTCAATATATATCTCTAAGATGAAGACTTTTGTGATTCCCTTTTTCCATACCAGTTGGTTTTTTGTACAAGATACATTACCTGGAAAAGACTCTCATTTTTTAAAGAAAATATAACCACAATAAATATTATTATCACATTTAAATATTAAACAATAATTCTTTAACATCATTAAATATCTTGTCAGTCACATTACTCTGATGGCTTTTAAATAAAACATATGATTTCTTACTTGCAAAGCATTTCAAAAATTCAATCTCTGATGCATTCAGGGCATAAAGTTTATCCATTTAAAAAACACTGGAAGGAGACCAGTTGAGGAGACATAACATCTACTCCAAAGGCTAAACATAGATTGTCCAGACTAGGGGATGGTAAAGCATAATGAGGGGATAGATGAGAAAGCAATTGTGCTAGATGTTTAAATGGATTGCTGTGTGGATCCTGAACCCAACTCTTTGAGCTAAGACCCAGAAATTCTTGGTGAGTGAGTGCCATGTAAACCTTCTAGGATTTAGATTCAAAACTGAATTAAATGGAAATTGAATCTCTGCCTCTCAGAGAAATAAAAACTAGAGATAGACATTAATTTTACCTGTAGAAGAATAAAGTGCTTTTTGACACCTGATTGTGTGGCCTGTAAATTTATTCTCAAGCCACTTGATTTGTTTCTCTAAGTTGAGAACTGAGAGTGTGAGTTTGACCTGCTTTACATGGCTGGCCACCCTCTTGGAGGACACAGAAATAATACTCAATCATACAGCTCTCCTGGAGAAGTTGTGCTCTTACCTCACTCCCCAAATGAAAGCACTATCACCCCCAAAATGGTTTCTTTGGGCCCTATAAAAAAATAGTTTCTAATTTCCCATTCCTGGAGTTACTTGGTTTCCCAGTTGTAGATTTCATACAATGCCAAAATAACAGGCAAACATGGACAAAAATAATAGTAATATTTTTTTCTTTTAAACATCAAGGTATATTTCAGAACATTTCAATGACAAAATTACTAAAGAATCTGCTTTTGGGTGCCCTCTCCACCAAAAGAAAAAAAAATCCAGACTCCCTTGGTGGTACAGCAGATAAGAATCCACCTGCCAGTGCAGAGGACACAGGTTTGATCCCTTTTCTGGGAAGATTCCACATGCTGCAGAGCAACTAAGCCCATGCACCACAACTACTGAAGCCTGAAGGCTTTAAAGCCCATGAGCCACAACTGCAGAGCCCACATTCTGCAACTACTGTAGCCTGTGCTCCTCAACAAGCGAAGCCACTACAACGAGAAGCCCACACACTGCAATTAGAGAAAAGCCCACAGAGCTACAAAGACCCAAAGCAGACAAAAATATATATATATAAATACATAAATTAAAAAAAAAATCCTTTTGGTAACTGAACACTTCAGACCACAAAATTAACATTAGATTACATATTTTGCAACCAACACTACTTCCATCTGTTAAAATAATAGCTACCTTGATATGTGTAAGAAACTGCTGAGCCCTTTATATGAGTTGTCTCATTTACTTTTCATAAAGGTCCTTTGAAGTAGCTGTGTTTCCCCCAATTTATAGATAAGGACACAAGGTAACATAGCTAACCAGTGCAAGAGCCAACAGACTAACACAGTCTGGTGTGTCATTCACTGGAGCCTTCAGATCTTACCATTACACTACCCAGAATCCCTCTCTTGATGATTAACAAAAAATCTTCTCAAGAATATGGTCTCCAGAAGTGACATTTCCCTGAACTCTTAACTATTCATATTTTTATCTTGAATTCTCAGTTTAAACTTCAAAGTATAGAGTGAGAACAAAAGATACTTAAGAAATAAGTTCTTCAGAATCCTAACCCACACTGATGTTTTACTCTTGTTTTTTTTTAAGCTACAATAAGCTTTGTATTTATTATCAAGCTGGTTTTTCAAGCTACAAGTATAGAACTTGACCTGGTATTCATGACCAGGGTTTCTGTAATTCCAAGTCAGAGTTATGAAAGAAAATTATGAGACAATGGTTGATAATATTGAAAAAAAAATCCATATTTACAGGAGATTTTTTCAAGTGACTTACTATGATGTCTATTCATGGGAAGAAAGCATTTGAAAAGACAAGTATATAAAGAAGTTATCCTACAGTGAAGAGAACAAAGCCCATTAATGACAATGATGTGAACATTCAAGAAATTATTAAAAGGACCTTTCAGTTTGAGGGAAAATTAATTTACCCAGAATTTAGAGCAATTGTTGAAATAAGAAAATCAGAGAGGCAAGGCAGCAGACCTTGTGGCCAAAGTTTTGCCAAAAGTAATAGCAGTTATGAAGGAGACAGCATTCTGCTTTTCTCTTCTACATTTTGTCAAAAAAGCACTGGAGGCATATATATCAGTAGCTCTTAACATTGTTATTTTTTTTCCCTGCCAGAATTTAAAATAATTAATAGGTCTTTAGACTCTTATCTCTACATACTTTTATCTCTACATATTTTTAAACCCTTTATTCCTGAATTTTAGAGGAAAACAGTTTTATTTCATAAAATTCCAGGTTTTGTTTTTCAAAATATTTAAATACATAGAGCCTTACAGAAAAGAAGCAGGTATTTGTCAGAGACACTTGCCTTGGGGCAGAGAGATGGCTTCTCTGGCTCCCTCCACAATGAGTAAACATCTTTGTTCAGGAAAGTATATATTCAAAATTCGAATTCCATTGACTCTTCAACAGACCAACAAAGAATAATATTGGAGGGAATTCCCTGATAGTCCAATGGCTAGGGCTCCATGCTTCCACTGCAGGGAATACGAGTTTGACCCCTGGATCCTGCAAGCCACCTAGTGCTGCCAAATGATAATAACAAATTAATAATAATAATAGAAATGGAAACCAGGTATGATAAAAAGAGATATGAGACATGTCCCTTGATCTCAAATTTCATATAGTCTCCCCTGCTTAGGGAGAAAATTTCTATTTTTTTCTATTTTCTCTGCTTATCAATATGTAAACTGAAACCTTGGACCCCACTACTCCAGGGAAGAAAGGACACAGGCAAAGAAAAAAGCAAAGAAAAAAATAGCTAATTCTTCAATTTCAGAGTGTGCAGATCAGACCCTACCAATTTAAATGATGATTTAAGAAATTTTCAGGGATCATTTCCATATAAGAGGAAAATTCTAGTGAATGAATTGAGTTGGTGTGTGTTTAATGTTCTTTTCAGACCATTTAAACACTAAATTCAGAAAAAGATGGTGTTATGGACTACAGTAGTCAGAGAAAGTTTCACATTGTGCAGTTTCACAGAAAGTTTCACATTTCTCCATGAAGGGCAGTTAATTTCAGATGAAAATAGATTGGCTATCTGATTCAAGAACTAGTGTAAGCAAAGAGCATAGATGATACTCAGAATTCAGCAGTGGCTTAACACAACATTGTAAGTCAAGTATACTTCCTATATTTCAATTTAAAAAAAAAAAGTTAGCAGTGATCATGTATGTTCCCCGGAAAGTCCATCTGAGAGGCAATCTATCAGGATAATCACAAAGCTCATTAGATTCCCCTATTCATAGTATCCTAAGTGCTGACTTCTTTCATAAACATTGCTATGTCATGGATGGAAAATAATTAATTATAGGGTATTAGCACCATTGTTAAGGAAAGATATAAACATCTGAATGCAGAGTTCCAAAGAATAGCAAGAAGAGATAAGAAAGTCTTCTTCAGTGATCAATGCAAAGAAATAGAGGAAAACAACAGAATGGGAATGACTAGAGATCTCTTCAAGAAAATCAGAGAAACCAAGGGAACATTTCATGCAAAGATGGGCTCGATAAAGGACAGAAATGGTAGGGACCTAACAGAAGCAGAAGATATTAAGAAGAGATGGCAAGAACACACAGAAACACTGTACAAAAAAGATCTTCACGACCCAGATAATCATGATGGTGTGATCACTCACCTAGAGCCAGACATCCTGGAATGTGAACTCAAGTGGGCCTTAGAAAGCATCACTACAAACAAAGCTAGGGGAGGTGATAGAATTCCAGTTGAGCTATTTCAAATCCTGAAAGATGATGCTGTGAAAGTGCTGCACTCAATATGCCAGCAAATTTGGAAAACTCAGCAGTGGCCACAGGACTGGAAAAGGTCAGTTTTCATTCCAATCGCGAAGAAAGGCAGTGCCAAAGAATGCTCAAACTACCGCACAATTGCACGCATCTCACACGCTAGTAAAGTAATGCTCAAAATTCTCCAAGCCAGGCTTCAGCAATATGTGAACCGTGAACTTCCTGATGTTCAAGCTGGTTTTCAAAAAGGCAGAGGAACCAGAGATCAAATTGCCAACATCCGCTGGATCATTGAAAAAGCAAGAGAGTTCCAGAAAAACATCTATTTCTGCTTTATTGACTATGCCAAAGCCTTTGACTGTGTGGATCACAATAAACTGTGGAAAATTCTGAAAGAGATGGGAATACCAGACCACCTGACCAGCCTCTTGAGAAACCTATATGCAGGTCAGGAAGCAACAGTTAGAACTGGACATGGAACAACAGACTGGTTCCAAATAGGAAAAGGAGTACATCAAGGCTGTATATTGTCACCCTGCTCATTTAACTTCTATGCAGAGTACATCATGAGAAAGGCTGGACTGGAAGAACCACAAGCTGGAATCAAGATTGCTGGGAGAAATATCAGTAACCTCAGATATGCAGATGACACCACCCTTATGGCAGAAGGTGAAGAGGAACTCAAAAGCCTCTTGAGGAAAGTGAAAGTGGAGAGTGAAAAAGTTGGCTTAAAGCTCAACATTCAGAAAATGAAGATCATGGCATCTGGTCCCATCACTTCATGGGAAATAGATGGGGAAACAGTGGAAAGAGTGTCAGACTTTATTTTTCTGGGCTCCAAAATCCCTGCAGATGGTGACTGCAGCCATGAAATTAAAAGACGCTTACTCCTTGGAAGGAAAGTTATGACC
>NW_011494939.1:2393831-2419060 GCF_000754665.1 Bison bison bison
AAAGACGCTTACTCCTTGGAAGGAAAGTTATGACCAACGTAGATAGCATATTCAAAAGCAGAGACATTACTTTGCCAACAAAGTTTCGTCTAGTCAAGGCTATGGTTTTTCCTGTGGTCATGTATGGATGTGAGAGTTGGACTGTGAAGAAGGCTGAGCGCCGAATAATTGATGCTTTTGAACTGTGGTGTTGGAGAAGACTCTTGAGAGTCCCTTGGACTGCAAGGAGATCCAACCAGTCCATTCTGAAGGAGATCAGCCCTGGGATTTCTTTGGAAGGAATGATGCTAAAGCTGGAACTCCAGTACTTTGGCCACCTCATGCGAAGAGTTGACTCATTGGAAAAGACTCTGATGCTGGGAGGGATTGGGGGCAGGAGGAGAAGTGGAGGACAGAGGATGAGATGGCTGGATGGCATCACTGACTCAATGGATGTGAGTCTGAGTGAACTCCGGGAGTTGGTGATGGATAGGGAGGCCTGGTGTGCTGGGATTCATGGGGTCGCAAAGAGTCGGACACGACTGAGCAACTGATCTGATCTGATCTGATCTGAGCACCATTGTTTTACAAATTTACCTCTAGTCCCTTACACCATAAAATAGACATAGGCTCTATCAAATATGTGTGTTCCCTGCTTCCAGCTGAAAAAAATCTGTCTTCTAGAACTCTGTTATCCTTCATACTTCTAAGCCTTTGCATTTCATGGAACCCTTACCTCTCAAGAATTAGCTCAACTATAATTTTATACCTGAAATTTTCTGATACCTCCAATTCCTGAGACACTACCTCTCATTCACTGTAAATGGAATGTATAACCTAATTAAACATTATCACACAAGTATGATCATCTATTTCCTTATATTTCTATCTTACCAGATGATTATTCTTCAAGGATATAAACAATATGTTGTTCACCTTTCGATTCTTAGCTCCAAGTCCAATGCTTGACATATGTGAAATATCTAATTAAGGTTTCTGTCTTTTGGAAAAGAGGAGAAGGAATTAACTTCCACCGAGTACCTATGCTGTGATGTGCTAAGTTACTTCATTTGTATCTGACTCTTTGCAACCCCATGAACCATAGCCACCAGGATCCTCTGTCCATGGGATTCTCCAGGCAAGAATACCGAGTGGGTGATTGTTTCCTACTCCAGGGGATCTTCCTGACCCAGAGATCGAACCCAAGTCTTTTATGTCTCCTGCATTAGCAGGCAGGTTCTTTACCACTAGAGCCACCTGGGAAGCCCACTGAGTACCTAGGTGACCTCAGTTAGGCAAATCAGAAGCTATGAAAGTAAAAATAAAAACAGAGATAGAAAGCACAAAATTTGTTCCTCTAGCTGAGCAGTATCGGACTAAATTATGACTAAGCCATTTTGACTTTGAGGGTTTCTTCTTAAGGCCTACCCTCCAGGACCCCTGGTTTCCCCAGGATGTCCTCAGTCACCTGGGGACTCATTTGGACTTGCCCTCCCTAGGCTCCATCCAACATCCCACTTGTTTTCCTATTTCCTCTTCCCCAAATCCACCATTCTTGTTTCTCTCTTAGCTTATCGCTCTCTGTTAGCAAACCTAAAACTTCAATGTGTGCAAACTTGTCATATATTCCAAATGTGTTCCCCTGAGATGCTTCATTCAGAGTGCTTTTCCTATTACATTTAGGAAATGTTTATGTACAACCTCACTCTTGAAGACAAAATGTATATTAACATATTAATGGATCAGAGAAGTCTTACACTGAAAAACCTTATTGATTTTGTTTAATCTTGCATTTTCCAAAATTATTTGTTAATGAAATCTTTCTTATACCACCTCTCAATGTTCCACAGGACTCCGGTTCCACAGAACACATCCCAGGAAGCACCAGGTAAGGATTAGTAGTTGCAAGGGACTTACTTGAATCGCAATAGGTATTTTCTAAAGACTGTGTTTTAACTGAAAGGCCTGATTCTTTGGTAGGAATTTCAGGTGCTTACTTGTGGTAGAACTTTTGGGTAAAAAGTCTCTGTGGAGCACTTAATGTTACGTCATGATGGGGAAACTTGTTATGTGTTTATTATGTGCCAAACAATATACTATATATTTTCAAGTATCTTTTTCCAGTTACTTCAAAAAATAATCCTATGAGATAACTACATGTTTACCTATTTTAAAAATGAGGAAACTGAACTCATAGGTTAAGTATCTTGCCCGAGGTCACATAGTTCATAAGTGGTGAAGATGAGTCAAAACAGTTCTTATGGTATTAAATCTCACATTCTATCAATATCTCCACATGAACTTGAGTTTTTAGGTCAGTATTTCTCAAAAATTGGTCCTAAGGTGTTTATTGAAAATTCAGATTTCGGGGACCTATCCAGATGTACTGAATCAGTTTCGTGGAAGGCCCAGGGCCAGGTCCTCGGTTGATTGCTATACACCCTAAAGTGTGAGAACCACAGTTCTAGGTATATAATATTTTTACCACATTGCACTGCCACCATCCAACTAATTAATCAATCAACACATTATAATGTTGGTCTTGACTCACACTGCTGTCCTCTCAAGGCCAGCCCAATCAAGTCTTCTTCCTACATTGTCTTTGACTATTACCATACAGTTATGTTGAGTAAGGCAACTCATATCCTGAAGATAAAAGAGACAAGTGAGTCTTCTCGCTTTGAATGCATTGCTTTTGTTGATGTTAGAGGTAAAATTCACCACTCCTACTGGCTGTCTCAGTGAAATAATCTGTCTCAATTGGCAAAAATTTCAAAGCAAAAGATACCCAGTGAAAGGCAGTGCTTGAAACAACCAAAGAAACTCAAGGTTTTTGGCTTTCTTCTGCTAACAGTGATTTGTAAAAGGCTTGCTTCTCTTTTGTTGCTGATGCTTTCTTATATACTAGTATTTTCCTCTTTTACTAATTACCTAGACAAACCAGCTCTCCTTTCTGTAAATTTATCTGCTATCATGTGCAAAAAGGTTAAGTAACTGTCATTTTTCTCTTCACTGGATCATGTGAAGTATTTTCACCTCTACAGTGAGGTGCTCTGGCCAGGAAATAAGAAAAAAATATTTGTGTAGAAAGAGGATGAGGGAGAGAGAAAGGAGGAAAGAGGATAGGTCCTTGTTCCTTCTTGTCTTTTTGCTCCTAAGTTAGAAGCCATGTCTACATTACCTCTTGTCTTCCCAGTTCATTACTGTTGTTATAGAAGTCACATGATGTAATGTAAAACAGAGTAATGTTTCATTGCTCTGTACTTTCATGCAGGAGATGGTTGGTGAAGATATAATGAAGAAAAAAGTAGTAACCCAGATGAAGAATTGGTATTAGAATAGGCATCTAGTTGGCATGCAGACAGAGACTGATGGCTGTCTGCTCTGATATTCATTCTCACCTTCTTCCTTATTGATAAAACTCAGCACTTTACTGCCAGAATAAAGAATACAGTCCTAGCCTTCCTTGCAGCCAGATGTGGCCATACATTTATGCAATGACTTTTGAAATATAACCGGATGAGCTATGTGGCAGTTTCTGGGAATCTCCTTTGCCCTCAATCTTCTGTATCCCCTAGAATGCAGATGTGATGACTAGAGCTTGAACTGCTATTTTGGACATGAAGTAAACTCAGAATGGCATACCAGCAAAAACAAAGGAATTGGGGTCTCTGAGGGCTATGGGGCTCGCACATCAGCCCTAGACTCATGAGCTCCACAATCATTTCACTTAAAGAGAAATTTTTTATCTTGTTTAAGACCCTATAATTGGGCTTGCCATCACATGCAGCCCAACCTGTGCTGATTTACACAGTTCCCCCAGGGACTGCATACAGTATGACTCTGGTCCTGAACTTGTTTTGATGTAACTAAATAAAATAAAAGAGATGCTATCTATAAAAATATTTTTATGTAAAAAATTTTAAATCCTATTCACTGTTATCTTTCAGAATTTTCCAGAGTTTATTGTGATCCACACAGTCAAAGGCTTTGGCATAGTCAATAAAGCAGAAATAAATGTTTTTCTGGAACTCTCTTCCTTTTTCAATGATCCAGCGAATGTTGGCAATTTGATCTTTAGTTCCTCTGCCTTTTCTAAAACCAGCTTGAACAACTGGAACTTCACGGTTCATGTATTGCTGAAGCCTGATTGGAGAATTTTGAGCATTACTTTACTAGCGTGTGAGATGAGTGCAATCGCGAGGTAGTTTGAGCATTCTTTGGCATCACCTTTCTTCGCGATTGGAATGAAAACTGACCTTTTCCAGTCCTGTGGCCACTGCTGAGTTTTCCAAATTTGCTGGCATGTTGAGTGCAGCACTTTCACAGCATCATCTTTTAGGATTTGAAATAGCTCAACTGGAATTCCATCACCTCCACTAGCTTTGTTCCCAACCTAGACAGCATATTAAAAAGCAGAGACATTACTTTGTCAGCAAAGGTCCGTCTAGTCAAGGCTATGGTTTTTCCAGTGGTCATGTATGGATGTAAGAGTTGGACTATAAAGAAAGCTGAGCACAGAAGAATTGATGCTTTTAAATGTGGTGTTGGAGAAGACTCTTGAAAGTCCCTTGGACTGCAAGGAGATTCAACAAGTCCATCCTAAAGGAAATCATTCCTGAGTGTTCATTGGAAGGACTGATGTTGAAGCTGAAACTCCGATATTTTGGCCACTTGATGCAAAGAACTGACTCATTTGAAAAGACCTTGATGTTGGGAAAGATTGAAGGCAGGAGGAGAAGGGGACGACAGAGGATGAGATGGCTGGATAGCATCACCGACTCAATGGACATGAGTTTGGGTAAACCCTGGGAGTTGGTGATGGACAGGGAGCCCTGGTGTGCTGTGGTTCATAGGGTCGCAAAGAGTCAGACACGACTGAGCGACTGAACTGAACTGAATAGTTATCTTAACATAATATTCAACTCGCAGCTATAGAGCTATGTGATCCCATAATTTTTTGACAGAATTAACCTTGAGGGCCCTAAGGTGGTATGCATGCATGCTCAGTCATTTCAGTCATGTCCAACTCTGCAACCCTGTGGACCAAGCCCACCGGACTCCTCTGTCCGTCGGAATTCTTCAGGCAAAAATACTGGAGTGAGTTGCCATGCCCTACTCTAGGGGATCTTCCTGACCCAGGGATCAAGCCCACGTCTCTTTGCATCTCCTCATTGGCAGGCAGGTTCTTTACCACTCACGCCACCTGGGAAGCCCCCAAGATGGTATGCAAGATTGCAAAAGAGGCTAGGTAGACTCCTATGCGAGTTAGACAATATATTCTTGTGTAAACTACAATGTCTAGGTTGACTCAGTTTTAAGTTAAAACTAGATCATTACTATTCCTAAAGTTTCTGTATCTTGACTCTTTTTCTTCCATTTTAAATATTATTTTCATAACCATGACACCTGATCACCACCAAAAATCTGGAAAACACCAATGTTGTTCCTTTGTTTCCCCTTGCTCTTTGTTTCTCCAGAAGTACCCAGCAAGGCAAGGGAAATGGCAAAATCTAGAGGAAGTTCTGGGGAAACCAAGGGAAAAGAAAGGGTGAGGTCTCCAGAATCTTTTATGCACCTGAATTGTCATAAACTGGGTAGTGGTTTGAAGAGGAGCATTTTACATGTCTGCTTTTTCAGAGCAAGTCTCACAGTGGCACCTTTCTCTGTTGTTGTTTTTCCTAAACTTTTCCAGCTTTTTCTTCTTATGTAAATATGTAAGTCCTGCACCCCATTTCATGCTTTATTATTCCCAAATAGCAAATGCATTAGGCCCTTTGATTCATCTGTGGAGAATGCATTTTGAAGCAAAGCTTAATACCCTAAAATGGTTAGTTCATGGGGTTTTAATTTTAGGAATATCAGAAAAGCATTAATTCATAGTCTTCAATTGGCACAAAAACTCAACCCATCTCCTCATGGAAAATACAACCCCCCTCCTGTCGTTTGCTCAGAAGTGTGCAAGAGACTTAATGCAAATCAAAGCCCTCGTAAAACTTGTCTGCTACCTGCTGTCTTCCTAGAGAGGCCGCCTGGACTGCAGTCTTAAAGAAATCTTTCTCCATAGGAGACACAAGTCCTTGACATCTCATATGGTCAACCAAAAGAAAACTCATACTACCTCTAGGTCTATCAAAGTGTTTTTATGGGAGACCCAGTTTCTGTCCCATGACCTGAAGACCCCGATCTTATTTTTATTTTCTGCACCAACCAGACCTCCCTGATCAGTGGCCCATCTGTGAAAATAGTTTTGTTAGGTTCATATAACGAGAATCTTAACATAGAGGAGCCTGGCATGCTGCAGTCCGTAGGGTTGCAAAGAGTTAGACATGACTGTGACTGAACAATAGCAACAACATAAAAACTGCATCATGCTAATGGCAATTTTGTGACTATTATTAACCAATAGGTCATTTTTTCCCTATCTGCATACATATAACTTTTGAGCAAATCATTCTCCATGAAAATAAGTAGTTTCATAGTAAAAGAATAATTGGAATATAATTTCTGTAAAACAAAACCAAATGAACAAACAAAAACCCAGAAAGAATGCTACTGTTGTTTCCGAATTTTCTTAACGTAAAACAAAACTAAATTTTACCTGCAAAAATCCTCCTAATACTGAGTTCCTTGTTGATCTAATGATTAGGATTCAGCACTTTCACTGCCATGGTCCAAGTTCAATCCCTTGTCAGGGAATCAAGATCCTGCATACTAAGTGGTGGGGCTGAAACAAAAAAAATCCTCCAGAAAAACAAATATGGGTGTAGGGTGGGGATGAGCAAAGCATTTTTATGTGACATACTGTGCATTTTTCAAGTTTTTTTTTAAAACAGCCTCTATTAGTTTATCACTCAATATAATGTCCCACCGGGCTATCAACTCTAGAACAGGATCCTTACACGCTTCTTGGTCAGAGTTAAGACTGGGCTCAGCCTGAACTCAATGGCACCCCACTCCAGTACTCTTGCCTGGAAAATCCCATGGACAGAGGAGCCTGGTGGGCTGCAGTCCATGGGGTTGCAGAGTCAGACACGACTGAGCGACTTCACTTTCACTTTTCACTTTCATGCATTGGAGAAGGAAATGGCAACCCACTCCAGTGTTCTTGCCTAGAGAATCCCAGGGACAGAGGAGCCTGTTGGGCTGCCGTCTATGGGGTCACACAGAGTCAGACACGACTGAAGCAACTTAGCAGTAGCAGCAGCCTGAACTCACCCTGAGGTTGGTCTATTTAGGAACAATTTTAGTTCCTTGTCTTTGGTGTTTTGTGCTCTGAACTTGGGTCCCATTTCTAGTAGCTAGCTTTCTCTCTTGACCAGACTTTAACCTTGTATCCTTGAACTGGGTCCTAGCTTCCTCCCCTTAACTGTTTTCTGACTTTGACACCTGCCTGGTTTTCCCCAGTTGTCTGTGGCTCTGGAGGCTTGTCCCTGAATGCCAGTTTGGAAACAGGGCCCAGCAACCTTTGCCCCAGGCTTCTTTTTCTGATCCTCTACATAATTCTAAGTCTGGGATTCTCTGTTGATTTTGAGAACACCAAGCTCTTGCCACATCACCTAATGTTGTTCTCTAACCAGACTACCATATATTTATGTCTCCATTCTCGTTGGATATGGTCATCCATCCACCTAGCCTTTCTCTAAGGAACGTGCACACCCAAGAGCTGTGTAGATTTCCCAGTGCCTCTCTGCCCTACTTTACCTGACTCTACGCTACCCACCAACCTCAAGTCCTAACACTGATTCTCTAAGATTACGCTTTTCCCATGTCTGTCAGCTTGTTAATTTTAGGTTTTTAGTTCTAGGAAGGAAAAAATTAAAATCCACTATCTTTAGCTAACTTCAGGATTCAAGCATCTGGTACAAAAACCAATCAACAGACAACAAAAACAGATATTCAACATTTGTTTAAAATCTCAGAATCCCAGAGTCGAGGAGAGATTGCATATGTGATCTTGTAGATTCCTGCTCACCGCAGACATCCTTGATAGCTGATTCTGAAATCTTTCCAGACAACCTGTCCCATGGTTAGCTATTTCCTCTTTATATTGAATCTTTAACACTAAACATTCTATTAATTAATGGAAGATGGAAACAAAGAGCATACGAAAATTCCTCATTTTCCATTCATTTCATGAACGTGGTAGTAGCCACTGCCTTACATTGCCCAGGAGTCAGAGTAACGGAGGAGCAAGCCTCCGTCAACTTCAGGAAAAAGCTGAGATTTGAGAATGGGGCAGGCTAAATGGAGTGAGATGGGAGATTGGGAGAAGAAATCTTTTGAATCAGAATGGAGTAGGAATCTGTCTCTCATGTCCCTCGGGTCCCAGAAATGACACACACTTCTACATCAGAGGCCAGGAAATTCATAGGAAATTATGTAGACCTACTAGCATTTTGCTGCTGTTGTTCCTTCAGTACCAATCTTCACTGCAAATTAGCTTTTTTTTTTGTTTTCACAGGTGAAAGTAGTTATTTCTAAAATATGGATAAAAATTGGCAACTTTTGAAGTAAAAATTATCCAACCTTCAATTTCTTCAGCTTCTCAGAAAAAGAACCATAAATCAGAATAATTCTAATTAAATCCAGGCACTAGCCCCACATTCTGTCTGATCTTGAAAAAGCTGTTTAACCTCTCTGAGCCTGAATTTCTCCATCTGTGAAAAGTTAGAGTTAAAATAGTTCTTCCCACATCACAGAGCTGCTGTGACGCTACAAAAGTAAAAGCCACCATTCATCAAACTCTGAATTTGGGCCAGATTTCGAGCTCTGCAATTTAGCTACATTACATCTTTAATCCACACAACAGCCCTGTAAAATAAGAACCCATTATTCCCATTTTCCAGATGATGAAACCAAGGCTTCCAAAGGTTCAGCAATTTTCCACTGGAACTGTAATCCACATGTATCTGACTCCAAAACCCTTTCTCTTAACTGGGTGCTAAACCATGGGAAAGGGTCAGAGTTCTTATGTAAGCAAATGAAAGGAAATGGTAATAAGAAATTTTGTCTCCCCTATAATATGTCTTGTTTCTATGAATTTGATAGTGAATTTCTTGTTTTTGTTTCACTGCAAAAGCAAGAAAAGAAACATTATTAAAAATTTTTCAAACAATACAGAGCAAAAACTTCACACATACACACACACAGAGATATTGCCCAATTGGCTAATCTCAGTCTTGCTCTACCTCCCATTATTTAAAAATTGGGGGTCCAGAATTTTTTTATGTACTATACATATACAAGTATAGAGTGATTTTACATTAATAGGACTACAGTACACATATTATTCTGAGATTTGCCTTTTTTCAACAATCAATAGATCTCTTTCAGTCTGTATAACAGTCCACATGTGGACTTTATTTTATCCACATGTGGATATTTATTTTTTAATTTTTATTTTATTTTCTTTTTTTCATTTTTTTAAATTTTATTTTATTTTTAAACTTTACATAATTGTATTAGTTTTGCCAAATATCAAAATGAATCCACCACAGGTATACATGTGTTCCCCATCCTGAACCCTCCTCCCTCCTCCCTCCCCATACCATCCCTCTGGGTCGTCCCAGTGCACTAGCCCCAAGCATCCAGTATCGTGCATCGAACCTGGACTGGCATCTCGTTTCATACATGATGTTTTACATGTTTCAATGCCATTCTCCCAAATCTTCCCACCCTCTCCCTCTCCCACCGAGTCCATAAGACTGTTCTATACATCAGTGTCTCTTTTGCTGTCTCGTACACAGGGTTATTGTTATCATCTTTCTAAATTCCATATATATGCATTAGTATACTGTATTGGTGTTTTTCCTTCTGTATAATTTTTATTTTAAATTGGAGTATAGTTGATTAACAATGTTGTGTTAGTTTTAGGTATACAGCAAAGTGATCCACTTATACATATACATGTATGTATTCTTTTTCAAATTATTTTCCCATTTAGGTTATACAGCAAATTGAGCAAAGGTCCTTGTGATGTACAGTAGGTCCTTGTTGGTTCTCTATTTTAAATATAGCAGTGTGTACATGTCAGTCCCAAACTCTCAATCTATCCCTGCCACCTGGTGACATAAGTTCTTTCTCTGAGTCTGTTTCTGTTCTGTAAATAAGTTCATCTGGATAATTTTTGTTTGATTCCACATATAAGTGATATCATATGATGCTTGTCTTTCTCTGCCTGACTTCACTTATATGATAATCTTCAGGTCCATCCATGTTGCTAAATGGCATTATTTCATTTTTAATGTCTGAGCAATATTCCACTGTATATATGTACCATATTTATTGTCCTAATATTAACAAACTCTTAGTATGTTTGTAATCTTCAGTTATTACAAGAAATGTGATGATGAACATCTTTATACCTGTATCTTCGAGCACATATACAAAATATTTCTACAGAATTGCTTATAGAAGTGGATTGCTGGGTCAGGGAGTCTGTGTACTTTTAATTCTGATAGGTATTACATCAATTAACATTCTACCACAGTATATGTATGCTTTCTACATCCTCACTGAAACTAGACATAAGTAGGCTTTTATATGTTGTTTAATGGAGGAAAAATGATAACTTGTTCTCATTTGCATTTCCCTGAATGCTAGTGAGATTATGCATTTGTTTTGACTAGCTGTGTTTCATCTGCCAAGAATTATTTGCCTCTCCATACCCTTTGTTTAATTTCACATTGGAATATTTCTCTTTTTATTGTTGGATTTGAAGGAGAACTTTATATATTGTATATATTATGCCTTTGAATATTATATGCATTGCAGATATTTTCTTCCAGTTTATTGCTTGTCTTTTCACATTTTTAAATGGGTAGAAAATGTTTTCATTTTTATGTAGTTGAACTTGTCACTTTTTCTTATTTATGCCTTAGTAGTTTTCTGTATTGCTTAGAAATATCTTCCCTGGTTAAAGATCATAAAGAAGTTTCTACTTTATTTTCTTCTAGGAATTTTACAATGTTGTTATTTTGTTGGCATTGTTGTGCATTTATTTTTTTACATTAAATTATTACTTCCCCTGAATTTTTTGTCAACAGTAAGGATATAATTACATTTTTTTCAAATGGTCATCAACTATCTCCACACATGAGTTGAATAGTTCATCCATTCCATTGATTTGAAATGTGCCTTTTTCATAACTACATCTCCATGTATACACTAATCTTATTCTAGACTTTGTATTCTGTCCCATTGACTGCTTGTTCCATCTCTGTATCAATACCCCTTGCATATTAGTGTTATCTATAGTAAATATTCTTCCTCTTCCTAAATTTTCCCAGCCATTATAAGTAATGGTGCCAAGGGATCCAGATATACCCTACCTATCCAGCGATTCATGGGGTCGCAAAGAGTCGGACATGACTGATTGACTGATCTGATCTGATCTGATCCAGCTACTCTTAGAACTGCTAAATTCATGGGGAAAATAGTTCTGCTTTTGATGAAAACATCATTAATACATAACATACTCAAAAAAAAAAAAAAAACCCACTGAAGCTACCTAAAATAGCAAATTCAATCACTACATCTTCATATCAAAGTCATTATTTCCTCTACTGAGTGATTTTGAGAACTCCAGCCCTCTGCATCTTTCCCTGTTTTCCCAGTTAATATGGTCAAGAAACAAATATTTCTCAAATCTTATTCCCTTGAGCTGCACAGGTGCTGAGTCTAGTGCTCTGTGACAACCTAGAGAGGTGGGATGGGGTGTGGTGGGAGGGAAGTTCAAGAGGGAAGGGATATACGTATACTTATGGCTGATTCACATTGTTGTACAGCAGAAACCAACACAACATTGTAAAGCAATTCTCCTCTAATTAAAAATAAATTTTAAAAAATACCATAAGAAAAATCTTGGCAAGGCAGGAAATTTATCAAAAATCCTGGTTTCCATGAGTGATAACACAATGACCATGCAATTCAGAGCATTGATCTTATACATATTTTAAAATAATGATGATTGTATAATAGAGTTATTTAAACAATTAGAACCAGAATAGTTCAGAATTATGGACTTTAGAATCAGAATAACCAGAATTATGGACTTTAGAATCAGATATTTTAATTCAAATTATAGATTGTGGTAAGTTACTTAACTTCTGGGGTAACTCAATTTCCTCATCTATAAAATTGATGAAAATGCCTACCTTGTCTGGGTCTAAGGATTAGAAATAATGTATGTAAAGTATTTAAACATCACAGCACGTAGTAGGTAACCAATACCTACTAATGTGATTGTTATCATTGTTATTCTGTTGTATCTCTCGCACGCATATAGCAGTTTTCTCTTTTCAAAGTGCTTTTTGTGTCTTTTCCCTTCATGTTCTTTTTATGGATGAAATGTGGGCACAGGGATGTTGAGAGGGAGAGCCGCTGGCAGTCGTTCACTGCTGTGGAGGGAAGAAAGGGCAAGCTTGAGAAAGCACTGTACACTGTGGAATCTCAAGGACTCAGATTCCTCCTATACCCTAGTCAAGACCTGAGAGGCATAGCTCCTTTGAGAGCATCTGAGTGTTAGGAATTGATGAGGTTTTAATAAGATGATCCATTTAAAATAGATCATATTTAATCCCACTTACGATCTGGTTTAGATGAGCTTTGCTTTTCTATATAATTATTGTGAATGAAAAATAATGTCAAAAGTCTAACTTCCTTACATTTGCACAGAAGTCAATGGGGAGATAAAGTTGTATTTACATTCTGTATTATGTATTCGATCCTCATGTTAGCCAATAAGTTACATATTAAAAGTCCTCAGTATCTAACTGCTTACCTGCTAAATTAACCAATTAATTGTGCTATAACCTTTATTAGAGATACTATTTAGAGGTAAGCTTAAATGGCTAGGCGGTGGTTTCAGTTTAAGCAATGAGCAATTATATTTTTTCAACATTGTAAAAAAAATCACTTGCTAAGAATGACTTGCCTTAATATTTTCTTCCCACCCCTAGAGCATTGATCAATATGATTTGGTGTATGTGCCATTTAGCACAGAAAAAAAAGGGCAATAAAGAAATAAACCTCAATTCACTCATAAAGAGCTTATTCAGAGACCAAGTCATAGAAAACATGCCCTGTAGGGGTGTGCAAAAAAAACATGTTATGGACATTGATTATTGTTTACTTCAAAGTAGAGAGTTACTTTCTGGAACAAAATGCCCAATATGGATCCTTTTGAGGCATACGATTATATGAAAGTTAACATCTGATATAAAAGGTAAAATGAATAATAAATATTTTATATTTGCAATATAGCATCTGAAATGCATTTGAATCTAATCATCACTTTCCTTATGAAAGATAAATAATGTGATAAAAGTAAAATTTTTTGTCCATTTAAGCCAGTACTAAAATGGACAAAGCAATAACCACAAATAAATGAAAAACAAATCAATACTTTTAAACCTGGCAAAAAGGCCACTTGGTACAAAAATGACCAGATATTTTTACATTTTGCATTTGCAAATAATGAAGGCTCACATGGATCATAATAATTGTTACTGGTTTTTAATATTGGGCAAAGCACAAATACAAAATGTACTTGAAGCTCAGCTTTAAGTAGATTATGAACATTTAATATAGAATGTTATCATAATATTCAGAGCACCAAATTGCAGACTTCTGTCACCCACTTTCAAGCATGCTTCTGAAGATCATAGTTAATTCTGCTGATTTATGGTAATGCTGCAGCATTATCGTCCACAGCATCAGAAACCACTAACAAGCTTAGTATAAGCTTGGGCTGAAATGGTTTGAGGTTTAAATTTCTGTAACGATTATAAAGTAGAAGGAGTAAAATCCCACTTCAGCAAAAAAAAAAAAAAAAGTACTGCATTTCCACTTACTATCACAACCATCCCCCACCTCCCAGTAGCCTTTCCCCGACTACATCAAGAAAAGTAACTTTTAATGGAATGGCGTTTTAAATTTTCCACATAGTCTTTTCTGAATGGTAATATTCCTAATTCAAATATATAATGCTCACAGCTTTTCCTTGCTAAGGAAGACACCTCTAAAAGAGGTTACTCTACCCTATCTTTCTAAAACGGTTTCTCTTTTTAAAACAAATTCCATCCTGGAGGCTCCTTTTTTTGAACATTAATTTACATTACATTCAATCTTCTAGAAAATGGCTGGAAATCAGAACATTTTAATGGCCATTATCATCTCCTGGCCAAATGATTGTGTCGTGTTAATGTGTGGCCCTTAAGCAGATGAGACCCATTTGTTGTCTTCTTTCGTGTTTTTGAGAGTCAAAGGAAGCACTGGTTTGTTTCAGCACAGTAAAATAGGGGCCTGTCTATCCAGCCCGCTCCCCCAAAAGGTAAGTGCATCCTTGTCATTGAACACAATAAGCAGATGCTAACAGCGGCCAGAGATTTGTGGTGTCTTCAAGATGAAAAATACGGTAACAACCACACCATCCCTGCTTCAAGACAAAAGAGCAGCTCCCATGATTGCAAACGGATTTCCAAGAAAGTGAGCTAAAGGAAGAACCCTGTTGTCACACACTTGTGGCTGTATCCTCTTGCTTGGAATAAGTAGATTCAACAGGAATTAGCCTCGTATCTTCTATAAGAAAGTAAATTCATGCCCCCATTCACAGATTCAGCAAGTGTCTCAGTGAAAAAGCCAATCTTTGCCTTTTGTTCTTGGGAAATAGCCACAATTGAAAAACCGGAGGTGGCGGGAGACATACCTTCTGTGAAGGTGCTAACGGTGTGGGGTGGGGCGGAACTGGGCATGGGTTAACCGTGAATCCTTCCTGAAAGAGTAAGAGTTCGGACCAGCAGCATGTTCCTCCCTAGACTCTAACTTCCAAATCAGCTGAAAAACAGGCTGACAGGACACGGAGATAGAAAAAAGAATGACAATGTGTGTTAATTTACACCGCAAAAACCGAATAAGGACTACCTCATGACACCTGTTTTCACTTGAGAGAAATTTTTGTATCCCTGACCAAATTTTAGGATCCCTGAAAGCAAAATCTTGTTCAGAAAAAAGAAACAAAAACCCTGAGATTCCTAAAATTTATCTCTCCTCAAAAATATTTTTTTTTTTTTTTTTTTACTGTGGGTGAAGACCCACAGAGGAGAATACAAAGCACTGAACTCTGGCTCTGAGGAATTGCAGCTGACGGGAGCGAAGTAAAGAGTAAGGGGTGAAGTACAGTTCGGTTGGTGGGAAACGAAGGCAGTGAGACAGGAGACGGAAGCGTCTGTGGGATTTGGTATGACGGCGGCAGGGGTACCCGGGGAACCGAGACTGTCATTCCTAACGGGCTTCCCAAGGCAGAGTAGCGAGGTCAGCAGCGAAGGTTCAGTATAAAGTGGGTAACGGCTCAAAACAAACAAACAAACAAAAAGCAAACCCAAGAAGGAAAGTAACTCGTAATTTCACGCCTTTTAGAGCCCAGAGCGAAACGGGGAAACCACAGGTCTCCCTAAGATCCCGGATGGCGCATCCTCTGAAGTTCAAACACCGACTCCTCACTATGGCTTTCTTTTCAAGATGTCATTCTCCCGCCTCCACACTCACTACCAAACAAACATAGAAATCTACTACTGTTCTCCCCATGCACTCCATTTTCTTCCAATCTGAGAGCCATTTGTGTGTATAATTGAAAATTAGCAGTGCAGCTGTTTGAAGAGAGTAATTTATCACAGCGCATTGTTCGTGCCTGACACTTTAGACCTGGCTCTAACAAGCCAGTGGTTGCTGGGGGTTGAGCTACAGAAAGTGATTCGGCTCTAATGCTGCGTTTCCCCTGCTTTGTTGCTAATTGTAGCCTCTTTTTCTCCATTGAATTGGGAGTTGAGTAAAAGAGCTTGTTTGCTCTGTGCGGTGAGGCTGCCAGGGCCGCTTGGGCTATTATCACAAGATACTCTTGATCTTTTGAAAAGCAGGAAATAGAATTTTTCTCCAACAGGGAAAGTAATTTGCGATGCGTCCATTAGTTCTTCATTAAAGCAAGATTAAATTGCACGGCAAATCACATCTGTGTTTGGATGATTAAAGGGTGGCATTTTAGAGGCCAAAACTAATTACTAGTCAAAATGAATGGGAGTGAAAAAACAGTCATGTTTTTACATTAGATAGTGTGGCTTGTAATTAGATTCAAGCTAATTCCACTATTTCTTCTCTTTTAATGAGATGAGCCTGTCCTCATCTTTTTCTAGGCCATGCTAACAACCCCAAATGTATAATTTTGATAATACTAAGAGTTTACTTTATTGAAATTTCTTTGCTACCTGCCACAAGTGACTGTTCTCTCCAGTGGTACTTCATTATATAGAAACATAGCTACTCAGAAATATAGTCTACAACAAAAGTCATTCCTACAGGAAAAAGAGTAATTTTAAATGAATATGCATAAGTATATTTGTGTAAAATGTATGTTTTTAAATGTTATTGAAATTAACCATCTCTGGAAAGTTGTGCAAAACAAATCCTTCTCAGTTGGGCAGCTAAAGCAAGAACCTTTAGCAATGCAGAGTATGGAGTAAGGTTTACATGCAATGAAGTATTGAAGGACTCCAAATTTGCTGTGCATTTGGATGTTGTTATTTCTTTCCTGCTTTGCAATATGATTTTTCTCATGTCTCCTGTATGTTTTCACCTTTTCCTATGATTAAGGCATATTATGATGGATTCCCCCTCTGAGTTCCATTTTTATTTTTATTTAAAACAAACACAGGAAATTAAAAGCATTGCCCCAAGGAAAAGAAACATGTAAAGTCAAGATTCCTAAAGCAGTTATGAAATTTCTCAAATTTCTCATGATTAAGGCATTATTTTAATAAACCTCTTTGGAGCAAAGTCTGTACTGCATCTTCAGGCCAAGGACTTTACTTTCTTTCCCAGTGTATTTCCAAAGTCTAGCACCTTTTATGGCAATGGGATAAATGAATCATTAACTAAAAGAGGAAAGAACAAATAAATAAGTGAATTGGGGGAAAACAATCTTTGCAAATCAAATTTTCCTTAGTACTTTTTTAGTGAAATCTGTGAAATGCGGGCTGGTCTTCTGAAGGAGAGACAAACAAACAGCAAACAGCATTTAAAAACATATGAACATGTACTTTACATGTGCTGCCAACACAGAGATAAGAATAGGAACAAGATTCCTGAGATCTAGTAATTGTACCAGTTACATGGGTTTTACAGTAACCATTTATTTGTCCATTTACTCAACCATTTATTCCATTTAAAAAATAATTTTATTTATTTTTTTCTGGGCTGGATCTTCATTGCTTCATGGGCTTTTCTCTAGTAATGGCAAGTGGGAGCTACTTTCTAGATGTGGTATGTGGACTTCTCATTGTGGACGCTTTTCTTGTGTGGAGCATGGACTCTCGGGTGCATGGGCTTTAGTAGTTTCAGATCCCAGGCTTTAGAGCACAGACTCAATAGTTGTGGCCCAGGAGTTTAGTTGCTCCACAGCAGGTGAGACCTTCCATGATCAGGGATCAATCCTGTGTCTCCTGCATTGGCAGATGGGTTCTTTACCACTGAGCCAGCAAGGGATCCCCTCATTTCATTTTTTAGCTGAATTTTATTAGGTTAATTACAGTTTTTAGCTTTTTGTACTATAGTTTTCTTTTCTGTGCGTGCATACTGCGTGCTCAGTCGTGTCTGACTCTTCACCACCCCATGGACAGTAGCCCACCAGAACAGTAGCCCTCTGTCCATGGAATGGAATTTTCCAGGCAAGAATACTGGAGTGGGTTGCCATTTCCTTCTCCAGGGGATCTTTCCAACCCAGGGATCCAACCCATGTCTCTTGCATCGGTAGGCAGATTCTTTACCACTGAGCCACCTGGGAAGCTAGTTTTCTTTTAAACAACACTCAATATGTGCCATTTCCTAAGACAATAGCTCCTATTCTCTTCTTACTTTGTGCTAATCTTTTGCATCTTGTCACAAAGATATCACAATGGCATAGACAGGCAGTTAAAAGACTTTTCTGGTACAAAGTGGAAGATATACAATGCAACACATAAAGGCAGTCACAATGAATATTGATTGTTCATGTGTGTGGTGCCTTGGCTGCAATACAAGAGAATAAAAATGACTTCTTTTGATACCAACTCAAGAAAATGAATAAAAGCAATGTTTGTTATCTATGGTTCCACATAAACAAGTGGTACTAATTCATGCTCTTGTTGGCCAGCTCAGAAGAGGATTCAGAGTTGAAATGGTTCTTCAACCAAGTGTCCCTGGAAAGAAGTCTGTACTTAGCAACCTTCACTGAGGACTTACAGAGAGCTCTTTTCCCCATGCCTTGGGAACACGTTTCTTACCATCAGGGAATTTGACTAAGGATCCTTTGTAGTGATTTTACAAAACCTAGCAGTTACTACATATAACATTAAAAACTAAAAACAGAGCTCCCATGTGACCCAGCAATCCCAATCCTGGGCATATATCTGCAGAAAAACATGGTTTAAGAGGATACATACACCCCAATATATTGAAGCACTGTTTACAATAGCCAAAACATGGAATGAATCTAAATGTCCATCAACAGAGGAAAAGATAAAGAAGATGTCGCACGTATATACAACGGACTATTACTCAGCCGTAAAAAAGAATGAAGTAATGTAATGCCATTTGCAGCAACAGGGTGGGACCTGGAGATTATCATACCAAGTCAAGTAAGTCAGATAAAGATAAATATCGTATGATACCACTTATACACATAATCTTAAAAAAGTGATACAAATGAACTTATTTACAAAACAGAAATAGACTCATAAACTTAGAGAAGGATTGGGGGGATTGTTGTGGGAGGGATAGACTGGGAATTTGGGATGACATGTATAAACTGCTACACTTAAAGTAGAAAACCAACAAGGACCTACTTATAGCACAAGGAACTCTGTTCAGTATTCTGAAATGACCTAAATGTGAAAAGAATTTGAAAAAGAATAGATATGTGTATATGTATAAGTGAATCACTTTGCTTTACACCTGAAAATAACACTGTTAATTAACTATATTCCAATATAAAATAAAAACTTTTTAAAAACCCAATACCACTAAATAGTTATAAAGATGTAAAGCAGCTGGAACTCTGTTCACTGCTGGTGGGAATGCAAAGTGATCAATCACTTTGGAGAACTCGTAGGCAGTTTCTTATAAAGATTATATGAAACACAAGTTATATTTAAAGTATAAATTTTTTAAAAAGAGTTATCAAATCAGATCCTTTAAAACAAAACTTACTGAGCTTATTGTGACTTCTTTAGGACACCTAATTCAGGTACGAAAATAATTATTAAGCTGGGGCTTTATTTTCATCACTGCTGCTCACCTCAGCTAATTTGGGCCACAGGGACCATGGCTGAATGAATTATGAAGAGAGAAAGAGCAACTATCCTCTTGATAGGCAGCAACTAGTTGAGAGGGGGAATCATTGTTTGTCCAAAACACCCTACTCATCTCTGCCAGTAACCCATTCCTCCGGGATTGAAGGCTATTTGAGAAAGACAGATCTTTATAAAGAGTGAACCTGGAAAAAGGCAGTAAATTAGAATGATGTATTTTTTTAAGGCCTGATGATTTGCCCCAAAGCCAAAAAACATGGCAGAGAGCCCGAATCCCTATTTGCTCTCTTCTGTAGGACCAAAGGGGCTTCTCAGGTGGTGCTAGTGGTAAAGGACCCACCTGCCAATACAGGAGACACAAGAGATACAAGAGATGCAGGTTCAATCACAAGAGACACAGTTTCAATCCCTGGGTCGGGAAGATCCCCTGGAGAAGGAACCAAAGTGCTCCCTGCCAGTCCTCTTCTGCAACTAACCCTGGAAGATACAATATGGCTGCTGGGCAAACCCATCCTAAAACTTCATGTTGTGTTTTTCCCAACTACCTGCTTCCTAGAGGAGAAGTATTTGTTAGCTCCCAAGTACCATTCAAGATCCTAAAGCCCTTTTGGATGTCATTATTTCCAATTATTGGCTTAGTCAAAACTGTGAACACAAATAACTTCTCTGTGTATCTCAGGGTACAAGAGGGCATAAGCCTTAAATTGTAGCATAAATAACTTGTTTTTGAGATAGTCCTAATACTATTACTATGATGCCTGGCTGTGGAGGGCAGAATTCAAAGAATGCTGTGACAAAGACTGTCTTCAGCTTCAATTCTGGGTTATATGACTAGATGTAAAACCAACAGACTAGGATAAAAACGTTCAATGCAAACACTTAAATTATTTTTTTCTTAAAAAAAAATCCTACCCTTTCATCTATTAGTCTTCAAATGAGAGGAGAAAGAGATAACAAAGATACAACACTCCCTCCTTATGTGAGGAGAATTTGTTCCAAGTCCTCCAGTGGATACCTGAAATCTCAGATACTACCAAATCCTATATATATATATATATACACACACACACACATATGCATATCCTATGCATATACACACACATATATATATATACTATTTTTTCCTATACATACATACCTATGATGGTATGCTGCTCTCTGTGGGGTTGCGAAGGGTTGGGCACAGCGTGGTGCCTGAAACAATAATAATATATGTATGATAAAGTTTAATTTATAAATCAGGCACAGTAAGAAAGTAACAACAATAGCTATGAATAAAATAGAATAATTAAAACTATATACTGAAATAAAAGTTATGTGAGTGTGATTTCCCTATCTTATTATACTATACCCACCTTCTCCTTGTGATGGTGTGAGATGATAAGATGCCTATATGAGGAGATAGCATGAGGTGAATGCCAGGCACTGCGACTTAGCATTAGGCTTCATTTGATCTTCTGACTATATGTCAAAAGAAGGATTATCTGCTTTGGGTGATCCTGGACTACTGAGCTTGATGATGGTTGAATGTTAGGAGCAGACAATGTCAGTGAATGGGGACCCCTGGCATGAGCAAGTAGGATGGTGTAAGATTTCATCATGCTACTCAGAACAACTTGCAATTTAAAAACTCATTAATTGTTTATTTCTGGAATTTTCCACTTAATATTTCAAAACACAAGAACCTTGAGGAACTGGAACTGCAGAAAGCAAAACCACAGAAAAATGAGGACTACTCTAATAACTAGGCAAGTATGAGAATTTGCCCACAAACACTCTATTCTAAGTAAAACTTGGTCATGGATGAACATATTGGCAAATCTGAGAGGAAAAATCTTAGGCTTTCCAAGGAAGTACAAAATGAGAGAAGGAGGTTTAAAATGCGTAAAATTACTTTTTTAAAACAATAGAAGCCAATGTGTTTACAATTTTTCAATCTGCCACACTAGCATCAGTTACACTATCTTCTCTGTTGTTGTTCAGTCACTAAGGCATGTCCAACTCTTTGCGACCCCAAAGACTGTAGCATACTAGACTTCCCTGTCCTTCACTATCCCCAGAGTTTACTCAAACTCATATCGTTTAGTTGGTGATGCTATCCAACCATCTCATCCTCTGTCGCCTCTTCTCCTGCCCTCAATATTTCCCAGCATCAAAGTCTTTTCCAATGAGTCATATGCATATATAACATAACACTTTTAGCCAAAAAAAAAAAAAAATACACACAACTGGATAGGATTAAGGGGGAGTGTGTGTGTGTGTGTGTGTACTTACAAACAGTATTTGTGCATGTGTGTATAACCCTATATATAGGATTAAGGATCTATATTTATATTTTTATAAATATAAAAATGTTGCCATTTCCTTATCCAATATAAAACCAATGTAATGTGGTATTGGAGAAGACTCTTGAGAGTCCCTTGGACTGCAAGGAAATCAACCCGGTCAATCCTAAAGGAAATCAGTCCTGAATATTCATCGGAAGGACTGATGCTAAAGCTGAAACTCCAATACTTTGGCCACCTGATGCAAAGAACTGACTCATTGGAAAAGACCCTGATGCTGGGAAAGATTAAAGGCAGGAGGAGAAGGGGACGACTGAGGATGAGATGGTCGGATGGCATCACTGACTCAATGGACATGTGTTTGAGCAGGCTTTGGGAGTTAATGATGGACAGGGAAGTCTGGTGTGCTGCAGTCCATAGGGTTGCAAAAGAGTCTGACAGGACTGAGGGACTGAACTGAACTGAACTGAACCAATGTAACAAGCTGTGTGCACTGGTTATTTTAATAGTAGGGAAGGGAACAAATATGAAAGACTTTATACTTTGGGGTGGTTTCTTTTTTTTTACATGTTTGGCTTGGTATTAACACCTTGAAATGTCTAGGCTGTACTTTTTTCTTTAAGAGCAGAAAGGGGGGAGTTCATCTCCAACACCAAAGTGAAGAACTGGAGAATATCCTGTGCTCCCAGGCTTTGGAAGCAGTGTGAACAGTCTGCAGCCAGGCCATTTTCTAGTGGTCTGCAGAAAGCCCTCAGAAAACCAACTCCCTCCTTCTGTAAAGGCTTCCCTATAAAACCAGGCCTTCTGCAGGCCCTAACCTGAGTGAGAGCAAGGGAGCACATCCAGCTGGAGCTTGGGACAGGGACCTAATTGCTCCTAGTGCGTAGACCTGCCCCCAAGCAGTGCAGAGACCTCAGAGTCTTTCCAACGGAACAAAATAATCTGACCCACAACATCTGTCCTGACCTTTTCTTGAAAAACAGCCTGGAGTTAGCCATATTCCTCCACTCAAAATAACTCTTAGAATGATTGCACAGCAGAACAAGAAAAGTGTGCACAGAATAAAAACAATTTAAAGGAGAAATTACATAGGCCTGGCTTAACTGTGTGTAAACTGGTTATAGTGAGTAAAGTGAAAGTAAAGTCGCTCAGTCGTGTCCGACTCTTTGCGACCCCATGAACTGTAGCCTACCAGGCTCCTCTGTCCATAGGATTCTCCAGGCAATAGTACTGGAGTGGACTGCCATTTCCTTCTCCAGGGGATCTTCCCAACCCAGGGATCGAACCCAGGTCTCCCGCATTGTAGACAGATGCTTTACCGTCTGAGCCACCAGGGAAGTCCGGTTAAAGAGAGAAACCCAATTTTATTTCTTCTGTATTTCAGGCACATTCAAAGGAGAGCCAGAAGGACATCACACCGATTGTAAATTCCACTCATCATTGGCACGTGAGGTGAGAAATAAATAGTCTTATCTGGTCGCACATGAATGCAACAAATGGGCTCTTCACTCCTTTGATCTCTAATTTTCACAAGTCTCTCTTTAGCAGCAGAGGAAACTGAGTCAAGAGAACCCAAGTTAACTTTTTCACATCACATTGTTCGGCTAGGTTTAAAACCCAAGTATAGATGCAAAATCCCATATACATTCTCCTTGACACACAATGTCTCCAAAAGAACCTACTGCTTTGTGTAAATAAAATGATAATGATGATGTTGCAAGTAAATGTTATTTTGGTCATTTTTTAAAAGTGAAACCAAATAACTTACTGTACATGGAAACTGAAAAAAAAAAAGATCAGCAGCTTTACTAAATGTGAGGCAGAAAATATAGCAAATTTTTTTTTCTTTTAAATTTTATTTTATTTTTAAACTTTACATAATTGTATTAGTTTTGCCAAATATCAAAATGAATCCGCCACAGGTATACATGTGTTCCCCATCCTGAACCCTCCTCCTCCTCCCTCCCCATACCATCCCTCTGGGTCGTCCCAGTGCACCAGCCCCAAGCATCCAGTATCACGCATCGAACCTGGACTGGCAACTCGTTTCTTACATGATATTCTACATGTTTCAATGTCACTCTCCCAAATCTTCCCACCCTATCCCTCTCCCACAGAGTCCATAAGACTGTTCTATACATCAGTGTCTCTTTTGCTATCTTGTACACCAGGTTATTGTTACCATCTTTCTAAATTCCATATATATGCGTTAGTATACTGTATTTATGTTTTTCCTTCTGGCTTACTTCACTCTGTATAATAGGCTCCAGGTTCATCCACCTCATTAGAACTGATTCAAATGTATTCTTTTTAATGGCTGAGTAATACTCCATTGTGTATATGTACCACAGCTTTCTTATCCATTCATCTGCTGATGGACATCTAGGTTGCTTCCATGTCCTGGCTATTATAAACAGTGCTGCGATGAACATTGGGGTACACGTGTCTCTTTCCCTTCTGGTTTCCTCAGTGTGTATGCCCAGCAGTGGGATTGCTGGATCATAAGGCAGTTCTATTTCCAGTTTTTTAAGGAATCTCCACACTGTTCTCCATAGTGGCTGTACTAGTTTGCATTCCCACCAACAGTGTAAGAGGGTTCCCTTTTCTCCACACCCTCTCCAGCATTTATTATTTGTAGACTTTTGGATCGCAGCCAGGTGTGAAATGGTACCTCACAGTGGTTTTGATTTGCATTTCTCTGATAATGAGTGATGTTGAGCATCTTTTCATGTGTTTGTTAGCCATCTGTATGTCTTCTTTGGAGAAATGTCTATTTAGTTCTTTGGCCCATTTTTTGATTGGGTCATTTATTTTTCTGGAGTTGAGCTGTAGGAGGTGCTTGTATATTTTTGAGATTAGTTGTTTGTCAGTTGCTTCATTTGCTATTATTTTCTCCCATTCTGAAGGCTATCTTTTCACCTTGCTAATAGTTTCCTTTGATGTGCAGAAGCTTTTAAGGTTAATTAGGTCCCATTTGTTTATTTTTGCTTTTATTTCCAATATTCTGGGAGGTGGGTCATAGAGGATCCTGCTGTGATGTATGTCAGAGAGTGTTTTGCCTATGTTCTCCTCTAGGAGTTTTATAGTTTCTGGTCTTACGTTTAGATCTTTAATCCATTTTGAGTTTATTTTTGTGTATGGTGTTAGAAAGTGGTCTAGTTTCATTCTTTTACAAGTGGTTGACCAGTTTTCCCAGCACCACTTGTTAAAGAGATTGTCTTTAATCCATTGTATATTCTTGCCTCCTTTGTCAAAGATAAGGTGTCCATATGTGCGTGGATTTATCTCTGGGCTTTCTATTTTGTTCCATTGATCTATATTTCTGTCTTTGTGCCAGTACCATACTGTCTTGATAACTGTGGCTTTGTAGTAGAGCCTGAAGTCAGGCAGGTTGATTCCTCCAGTTCCATTCTTCTTTCTCAAGATCGCTTTGGCTATTCGAGGTTTTTTGTTTTTCCATACAAATTGTGAAATTATTTGTTCTAGCTCTGTGAAGAATACTGTTGGTAGCTTGATAGGGATTGCGTTGAATCTATAAATTCCTTTGGGTAGTATACTCATTTTCACTATATTGATTCTTCCAATCCATGAACATGGTATATTTCTCCATCTATTAGTGTCCTCT
>NW_011494939.1:2419254-2430564 GCF_000754665.1 Bison bison bison
CATGGTGTATGATCTTTTTAATGTGTTGTTGGATTCTGATTGCTAGAATTTTGTTAAGGATTTTTGCATCTATGTTCATCAGTGATATTGGCCTGTAGTTTTCTTTTAAAGTAACATAACAATCTTCTTTCTACCTTGTAGAAATAAGCACTTTTCCCCCTTCATTTGTTATCTTCTAGCCTTTTAAAAATGAATGTGCTCAGTTGCTCAGTCATGTCCAACTCTTTGCAGCCACATGGACTGTACCCTGCCAGACTCCTCTGTCCATGGAGTTTTCCAAGCAAGAATACTGAAGTGGCTTGCCATTTCTTACTGCAGGGGATCTTCCCAACCCAGGGATGAAAACCACAATTCAAGCATCTCCTGAATTGGCAGGCAGATTCTTTATGACTAGTGCCACCCAGGAAGCCCTAAAAAATGTATTGTTGTTATTCAGTTGCTAAGTAGTGTCCAACTCTTTGTGACTCCAAGGACTATAGCCCACCAGGCTTCCCTGTCCTTCACTATCTCCAAGTTTGTTCAAATTCATGTCCATTGAGTTAGTAATGCTATCTAAACATCTCATCCTCTGCAAAAAAAAAAGAGTATATGTTTCATTTGTTCAAAATTAGACTATACTAACTGATTTTTATCCTTGATTTAAAATGTTTAAAAGGTAGCATAGGCAAAAATAATGAGAATATCCAAAGCATCCTTCAATAAATGATGATACCAACAATGAATCTAAGTAGCTCTTTAAAATAATAAAATAGATCCATATGCATTGAGTTGGAAAGCTGTCTAGGATGTATCATAAACTGAAAAAACAAAATGCAGAACAATATGGAATGTCTGATCCCATCAATACCAAAAAATAAACTATACATATGTGGCTACATTTATTCATGCCTGAGGAATATTTACCCTCCCTTCATATATGTTGGTGTGAGTGCAAGAAAAAGACTGGAGCAGTGGTTTTCTCTGGGAAGTAGAAAGGGAAAGTAGACCACTTTCACTAGCTATTTCATACATACACTCACCTACTTAAATTTCTATACCAAGTATGTGTACTGTGGACTGAATTTATGTGTTCCCCTAAAATACATATGTTGAAGCCCCAATCCCTAGTTTGGCTATTTATAGAGTAAGGAAGTAATTAAGATTAAATGAGGTCATTGAGGGGGACCTTGATTCAATAGGATCAGTGTCCTTATATTGAGATGCCAAAGAACTTGTTCTCTCTCTCTCCTGCCCTCCCACTTCTCCCTTTCTTAGGAAAGGTTGTATGCTGGTTCAGGATGGGAGTGGGCCCAAGTTCAAGGTCCTGGAGGGTGGAGAGAAGTTTGGAAAGCAAGCCAAAACCAAACCAAACTTTGGTTAGCAAGTGTTTTGTTCCAACTGATCAATGGGAATAAGCAGTTTGTCTAATCATTTCTGAGGCAAGGAAAAGGAATTGTAAGGGTCTATGTCTGGCTTTGTTACATTTAAGCAAGGGAGGTATCTGTGAGTCTTACCAAGTCATTTTTCAAAACACAAGGGGTAGGAGGAACATATTAATCACCACTGTTTTCCAGGAGCAAGGGAGTTAGGTAAAATTCAATACTGTGGCAAGTAATGTTAAAAATAGCTACCACTCCATTTCTTAAAAAGTTAATGGTATCCTTGGTATTATGCTGGATATACCCATATATTTTTTCATAACCTCATAGCATTAATTTAATTCATAACAACCCCCTGAAGTAAGTGCTACTGTCCCCAGTTTTACAAACAGGATCCAGGCTCATGGAAGTTTAATATTTTTAAGGTCACATGACTACTAAATGGATGCAGCCAGTACTCAGACCAGATCTTTGTAATCCTACATCCCATTGCCTCCATGAAATTACATGAAAAGTGTAACTGGGAAGTTAATGGATTCCTTGGTGATCTGTAAGGTGAGTACGGATTTAAACAACCAAGTTGTCTTGGAGTTTATACTGTCTGAATGGAAGGTGACTTGGAGAAGTGAAGTTTCACGTGGTAGAAAGAATATAGGTTTTCACATCAAATTACCTGATTCTGAGTCCTAGCTGTATCATTTCCTCAGTAAGACACTATCGATGAGTCACTTAATTTAGTTGAGTCTCAGTTTCTCTACCTCTGCAAAATGGAGATAAAAACAGAACTATGTCAAGTTTTCTCTCATTTGATCTGTGTTTTAAATGTTTTAAAAATTTAAAACCCCAGTACCAAATTAGTTAACCTTCATTGTCCTTCCTATTCTTATTAGTCAACCAAATTTAAGATGCTGCTATTAAGAAGCATCTATATTCTATACTCATCCAAATTGGCTAGAATGTTTTATAGAATTGTTGACATGTTAAGTTGAAGCTGTTATGTACTTCTACAAATAAATATGTAGAACATTCCTAACAGGCGAATGATCCAGGCTAATAATTTAAGCCTGACAGGGTCATCTGAAATTGTGGTGCTTCGTATACAGAAGTTGTGTTAAACGATCAGATAAAAAGAAACAGGGAAGCTCACAGAGTACTTGACCAATAGCACTGTGTATAAAAGCTAGGAGTGCTTTCCTAAGATAGTGAAAAGATACACTTGCAGTCATAATATAGCAATGCACTCAATCCTCATTATACAGTGCTGCCTACAAATGCTGTTAGAGTTTATTCTAACTCTGTATCCATTATAATAAAACCCCACTTTTAAGGAGTTATAATTCAGCCAAAATAATTTGCTATGGGAGTGTTTCAGAGGACCTTTTTTATAACCCTTTGAATAAAACCCCAACATCAGAAATTCTAAACAATAAAGATTCTGCCACTTCTAATGCAGTTGTTGTTGGATGAGTGTTAAATTTTTGGTCACGTGGGCCTTATTTCTATTATATGAAGTTCTTCTAGATTGCATCTTGCTTAGTTAACAGACACTAATAGGAAATGGAGAGCCTCAAAAAAGGTTTCTTTGGTATATTTTTTTATTAAGAGAATGAACAGAAAAGGCATTTGAATAAAGAAAAAAAGTTAATACATTTTTTGCTAGTAATTCACTTAGTTCAGCCCTGATAATTTAGCTTTACAAAATAAAAAGATGTTATTTTGCCTAAACTTTTAGAAAAAGCTATGTGCCTGTGGACGTTTCTTAAATTTTTCAAGATACTAAGAGGATAATGGGAAATGCTGTAATAGAAAAATCATTTAATCCAGGATTATCAAACTTTGTTCCTAGGAACATCAGATGTTAATAGGTGGCCCACCCAAAACAAACTAAATAAACAATGAAATAAATTCAGTGAATCATATAAATTCGGAATATTCTACAAAGAAGCCATCCTTGGAAATCCACAAAACATTTTCAGCATACTAAAAATTCTGAAAATATATATTTAAACCCATTTAATATGTTTATCCCTGCATTGCCCACATTTATTTTTACCCACTGGCTGGCTAGCTTTTCACAATCAACCACTATTCACCACAAAACAGACATTAGGAATCAGTGACTTAATCCACAAAGTAGATTTTCTCTTTGTACCGTGAGAGGTCATGGCCAGAATCCCTTGTTAAACATACAGATTCCAGGGCTCTTACCCCAAGTCTACTGATTCAGACTCGCTAGTGTTCAGGCCCACAATCTGCATACTGACACATACTTCTGCCACCAACCCCATTCTTGGGATTATTATGTACTTTAAAGCTTGATCGCCACTGAGAGAGTGTCCAATAAGATGTCCCAAGGATGTAAAATTGGCAGGTGTTGTTCCTCTGGGGTAAAATAGATACATCTTTTTAGAGACTGAAATAACTTTTATTTGGAATCAGTCTCATCAGGGAGGATATAATTGGACAGGCAATGCAGTTAAAGTAATGCAGCTAAAAAGGCAACTGTGTAAAGTGGCTTTGCAATAACATAGAAAGAGCCTCAAAATAAGAATTGAGAATCTGTTATCAGTCATGGTATTCAAAATTCCAGTATTTGAAATTCTATTGTTCTTAATGTTTTTCAAAAGCAATTTTACATTAGATAGTAAGACCTTAAAAATATCAATAACTTTTGACTCAGTGATTCTGCTTTGGGGAAAAAAATTAAATTCAAAAAAACAAAGTCTGTACAAAGATGTTAACTACAAAACTTATGGAAATATTAGAAACAATCAAACCCTCTGAGAGTGTGTAAATAAATTTGTGTATATTCATGCCAATATATGCATGCATGCTCAGTCATGCCCAACTCTTTGTGATCCCATGGACTGTAGCCCCCAGCCTCCTCTGTCCACGGAATTTTCCAGGCATGAATACTAGAGTGGGTTCCCATTTCCTCCTCTAGGGGATCTTCCCAACACAGGGATCAAACCCATGTCTCCTGCATACATCAAACCTATGTCTCCTATATTGTAGGCAGATTCTTTATCACTGAGACACCAGGGATATAATGCTATATTAGGTATTTGTACCAAAGTTCATAATAAAATGAAAAATATACTGTAATGATATTTAGAAAGCAAGATAGTTTCTAGAAATTGGAATTAGAAAAAGAATGGAGGAACTTCCCCTGGTGATCCAGTGACTAAGACTCCTTGCTCTCAGTGCAGGGGGCCTGGGATTTGATCCCTGGGTAGGGAACTAGATCCCATATGCTACAACTAAGAGTTCAGATGCCACAACTAAAGATCCCACATGCCACAACTAAGGCCTGGCGCAGCCAAATGAATAAATATTTTAAAAAACAGAAGGGAAAGAGGTAAAACACCTTCTGCTTTTAATTTCTAAATTGTTAGAATTTGTTATACAAATATTAATAATATGTATCTTTTTAAAACCATTTTAAAAAATTGAAGTTTAGCTAATCTACAATGCTGTGTTAGTTTCAGGTGAGCAGCAAAGTGATTCAGATATATATATATATATATATATATATATATGGTATATACATACTTACAAAATGTATTCTTTTTTACAAAAATGTATTCTTTTTCAGATTCTTTTCCATCATAGGTTATTATAAAATATTGACTGTAGTTCCCTGTGTTATACAGTCTGTCCTTGTTGTTTACATATTTTATATATGTATTCGTGCTAAGTCACTTCAGTCATGTCCGACTCTGTGCGACCCTTTGTACTATATCCCACCAGGCTCCTCTGTCCATAGGATTCTCCAGGCAAGAATACTGAGGTGAGTTGCCATGCTCTCCTCCAGGGGATCTTCCCAACCCAGGAATTGAACCCCACTTCTCTTATGTCTCCTGCACTGGCAGGCAGATTCTTTAAAATTAGCACTACCTGGAAAGCCCTATTTTATATAGAGTAGTGTGTATACATTAGTCCCAAACTTCTAATTTATCTCTCCCCTCCTCTGCTATTGGAGAAGGCAATGGCACCCCACTCCAGTACTCTTGCCTGGAGAATCTCAGGGATGGGGGAGCCTGGTGGGCTGCCATCTATGGGGTCTCACAGAGTCAGACATGACTGAAGCGACTTAGCAGCAACAGCAGCCTCTGCTATCCCCTTTGGTAACCATAAGTTTGTTTCCTATGTCTGTGAATCTATTTCTATTGGTAAATAAGTTCCTTTGTATCATTTTTTTAGATTCCACATAAGTGATATCATATGATAGTGGTCTTTCTCTTCACTCGGTATGATAATCTCTAGGTCCATCCATGTTGCTGCATATGAGATATTTCATTCTTTTCTATGGCTGAGTAATATTCCATTGTGTGTGTGTACAATGGAATATTCAATATATATATATGTACAATGAAATATTACTCAGCTATAGAAAAGAATTGTGTGTGTGTATATATATATGTATATATATGTATGTATATGTATACACACACACACACACGGAATATTAGAAAAGAGTTGTATATACATATATATAAGACCCTGATGCTCGGAAAGATTGAATGCAGGAGAAGAAGGGGATAACAAAGGATGAAATGGTTGGATGGCATCACTGACTTGATGGACATGAGTTTGAGCAAGCTCTGGGAGATGGTGATGGACAGGAAAGCCTGGCATGCTACAGTCCATGGGGTCGCAAAGAGTCAGACATGACTGAGCGACTGAACTGACTGATATATGGAATGTTACTCAGCTATAGAATAAAATAATATACACAATATGTGTATATTATATGATATATATATTTATGTATATATAATTGTATGTATATAATATATGTAGATATATAGTTTTATATGTGTATATATATAAATATATTTTATATATACATATGGCTTCCCTGGTGGCTCAGACAGTAAAAAAATCTGCCTGCAGTGGAGGAGACCTGCATTCAATCCCTGGGTCTGGAGAAGGAAATGGCAACCGCTTCTGGTATCCTTACCTAGAGGATTCCATGGACAGAGGAGCCTGGCAGGTGACAGTCCATGACATCTCATAGAATCAGACATGACTGAGCAACAAACACAACTCCGGGAGTTGGTGATGGACAGGGAGGCCTGGCATGCTGCGATTCATGGGGTCGCAAAGAGTTGGGCACGACTGAGCGACTGATCTGATCTGATCTGATATATATCTCACACCTTCTTCATCCGTTTATCTGTTGATGGACATTTAGGTTGTTTCCACGTCTTAGCCATTGTAAATAGTGCTGCAGTGAACATCAGGGTGCATGTATCTTTTCAAATTAGAGTTTTCTCCAGATACATACCCAGGAGAGAATTGCTGGATCATATGATAACTCTATTTTTAGTTTCTTGAGGAGCCTCCATACTGTTCTCCATAGTGGCTGTACCGACTAACATTCCCACCAACATTGTAGGAGTGTTCCCTTTTCTCCAAACCCTCTCCAGCATTTATTATTTGTAAAGTTTTTGAATGATGGCTATTTTGACCAGTGTTAAGTGGTACCTCTTTGTAGTTTTGATTTGCATTTCTGTAATAATTAGTGATGTTGAGCATCTTTTCATGTGCCTGCTGGCCATCTGTATGTCTTCTTTGGAGAAATGTTTATTTAGGTCTTCTGTCCACTGTTTGATTGGCTTGTTTAGTTTTTCATTTTAAGCTGTGTGAGCTGTTTCTATATTTTGGAAATTAGTCCCTTGTTGGTAGTATTGTTTGCAAATATTTTTTCCCAGTCCATAGGTTGCTTTTCATTTTGTTTTTGGTCTCCTTTGCTGTGCAAAAGCTTTTAAGTTTAATTAGGTCCCATTTGTTTATTTTGATTTTATTTCAAATAATATGTATCATTTTGACAATTTTTCCTGAGGTTAAAATAGCCTTAAGAACATGAAAAAATACACTAAAGCTTAATACCACTGTTATATAAGGAATACGATTTGAGGTAATTTTACTTCTTCAATTTTATGTATTTTCTAAATTTTCTCTTATAAATGTGTATTTCTTTTATAATCATAATCTGATCATTAAATAAAACAGTCATTCATACATTGCAAATGAAGGTATACATTGGTGCAAGACTTCTTGAAAGTACAGTGACATAAACATAAATTCTTTCCTGAGTCATAGTACAAATTTAATTTTTAAAAAAATTGACTAGGAAGTGTTCAGCAGAGAAGTAACCTTGTCCACTGTATTAAGTAATTTGCCCTCTAAAAGAGGTAATACTTTTGGACTTTATTCCAAATAAATGTAAATAGAAAACTGAATCCAATTACTTAAAACTAGAAAGTTTGGATGAAGAGATCTATAGCATTGGGAATCGAACTTGGGAGGAGACGTCCCTGAGTGGCAGATGCTAGTACCGCTGAGAAGCTGTGACAGGGATGGTGCTAAAAAAAAAACTACAAATACGGACCAAGATTCCTTAAGAAACCAATGGCTGCTCCAACCAAACGACAGGAACAGGAAGTAAAAGCAGGACAAGAAGCAAACCAAAAAGCATCTAGTCCAGGTTTCCTCCTTTAGCTTGTTTGTCTTCCTCTAGCGCCCCCTATTGGCAGAAGATAACACCAGCGCACAAATGTGACAAAGCAGAAACAGGACTGCAAAGTACCAGCCATAGCATCTCACAGAGGATGGAAGGATAGGTTTGAAACTGAAAGACAACAGCTTGACAATCAGCCAACACAATATGTTATTATGTGAAGCAAGCAACTTGCAAACGATTAAAACTCTAAATCATGTTCATCTGTTTGTATGAGGACTCTAAGAATCAATTATTGTCTCCCTTTCCCTAGATGTCTTCATCCTTTCTTATTTTTCACACACAATGAAACAGATTCCTAGTTTTTGATATCTTTGATTCTTTGATACTTTTTCTTATCCAGTTTTTTTAAAGTAAAAAAGGTGAAATTAAAAATATACATCATCTAACACAATATACACAAAATATTAAAAGTATTAAAATCTCAATATATAATCCATATAAAATTATCAATGTGATATTGTACATTTTTTGTACTAAGTTTTTGAAATCCAGTCTGTAGATTACACTTAATACCACATCTCAGTTCAGTCAAATCATATTTCTTTTTTAAATTTTTAAGAATTTTTATTAGAGTATAGTTAATTTAAAATGTTGTGTTAGTTATTCTGTACAGCAAAGAGTATCAGCTATACATATACATATATCCACTCTCTTTAAGATTCTTTGTCCATATAAGTCATTACAGAGTACTGAGAAGAGTTCCCTGTACTCTACATAGCTCCTTATTAGTTGGCTGCACTTGGTCCTAGTTGTGGCACATGGAATCTTTGGCATTCAAACTCTTAGTTGTAGCTGTGAACCTTTACCTGTGCCACATGATCTAGTTCCCTGACCAGGGATCGAACTTGGGCCCCCTGCATTGGGAGCATGGAGTCTTAGCCAGTGGACCACCAGGGAAGTCCTATTTTATATATGCTGCTGCTAAGTCGCTTCAGTCATGTTCAACTCTGTGCTACCCCATAGATGGCAGCCCACCAGGCTCCCCCATCCCTGGGATTCTCCAGGTAAGAACACAGGAGTGGGTTTCCATTTCCTCCTCCAATGCATGAAAGTGAAAAGTGAAAGTGAAGTCCCTCAGTTGTGTCCAACTGTTAGCGACCCCATGAACTGCAGCTTTCCAGGCTCCTCCATCCATGGGACTTTCCAGGCAAGAGTACTGGAGTGGGGTGCCATTGCCCTCTCCATTTTATATATAGTAGTGTATAAATGTCAATCCCAGTATCCCAATTTGTCCCTTCCCTCAAACCCCTGCTTCCTCCTCACCCTGGTAACCATAGTTCTACATCTGTGACTCTATTTCTTTTTTGTAAATAAGTTCATTTGTACCGTTTTTTTGTTTTTGTTTTTTGTTTTTTTTAGTTTCCACATATAAGCAGTATCATATGATATTTGTTTTTCTCTGAATTATTTCTCTCAGCATGGCAATCTCTAGGTCCATCCATGTTGCTGCAAATGACATTATTTTATTCTTATTTATGGCTGAGTAATATTCCATTATATATGTGTGTGTGTTGGTTATCAGTATGTCTTCTTTGGAGAATTTAGATCTTTCACCCATTTTTTTAATTGGGTTGTTTGGTGGTTTGATTTATTTTTTTTTCATATTGAACTACAAGGAGCTGTTGTATATTTTGGAGAGTAATCCTTTGTCAGTCACTTCATTTGCAAATATTTACTCCCTTTCTGTGGGTTGTCTTTTTGTTTTGTTTATTGTTTCCTTTGCTGTGGAAAAGCTTTTAAGTTTAATTAGGTCCCATTTGTTTATTTCAGTTTTTATTTTTACTACTGTAGGAGGTGGATCAAAAAAAGATGCTATGATTTGCCAGAGAGTGTTCTTCCTATGTTTTCCTCTGTGTGTTTAGTCATTCAGTTGTGTCCACTCTTTGTGACCCTGTGGAGAAGGGGCGAGGCTTCTTTGTCCATGGGATTTTTCAGGCAAGAACAGTGGAGTGGATTTCCTCCTCCAGGGGATCTTCCCGACCAGGGATCAAACCTCCATCTCCTGTGTCTCCTGCATTGGTGGGTAGATTCTTTATCTTCTGAGCCATCAGAGAAGCCCATGTTTTCCTCTAAGAGACTTCAAACATTTGGAGAAGAGTCAACACCTATCCTGCTGAAACTCTTTGAATAAATAACATTCCCAAACTCATTCTACAGGGACCCATCACCCTGACACCAAAACTAGAAAACAGATATTACAAAAAAAGAAAATCACAAGCAAGTATCCCTGATGAACACAGAGGCAAAAATCTTCAACAGAACAGTAGCAAACCAAATTTAACAGCATATTACGAGGTCATCCACCATGATCAAGTGACATTTATCCCAGGGATGCAAGCTTTCTTCAGTATATGCAAATCAATTTACGTGATATGCCACATCAACAAATTGAAGAATTAAAACTATATGATTATCTGAATAGATGCAGAGAAAGCTTTTGACAAAATTCAGCACCCATTTATGATTAAAAAAAAAAAACTCTCCATAAAGCAGGCATGGAGAAAACCTAACTCAGCATAATAAAGGCCATATATGACAAACTCACAGCAAAGATCATTCTCAATGGTGAAAAACTGAAAGTATTTCCTCAAAGATCAGGAATAAGACAAGGATATCCACCCTTGTCACTGTTATTCAACATAGTTTTCAAAATCCTAGGTATGGCAATCAGAGAAGAAAAAGAAATAAAAAGAAACCAATCTGTAAAAGAAGTAAAACTGTCACGGCTTACACATAGAAAAGTTTACACAGAATATCCTAAAGATGCTACCAGAAAACTACTAGAGCTCATCAAATCGTATTTCAGGTGCTCAATATCCACATGCAGCTAGTGACTCAATTTTAGACAGCATAGTTCTAGAGAATGAATTTCATCCAACCAAACAATAACTGAGAAAACATCAGTCAAAATATGTGTGTATAAATATATATATGTATATATATATATTTGTATATTAGATTATGTGTGTGTTAGTTCAGTCGCTCAGTCGTGTCTGACTCTTTGTGATCCCATGAATCGCAGCACACCAGGCCTCCCTGTCCATCACCAACTCCCGGAGTTCACTCAGACTCACGTCCATCGAGTCAGTGATGCCATCCAGCCATCTCATCCTCTGTCGTCCCCTTCTCCTCCTGCCCCCAATCCCTCCCAGCATCAGTCTTTTCCAATGAGTCAACTCTTCACATGAGGTGGCCAAAGTACTGGACTTTCAGCTTTAGCATCATTCCTTCCAAAGAAATCCCAGGGCTGATCTCCTTCAGAATGGACTGGTTGGATCTCCTTGCAGTCCAAGGGACTCTCAAGAGTCTTCTCCAACACCACAGTTCAAAAGCATCAATTGTTCGGCGCTCAGCCTTCTCCACAGTCCAACTCTCACATCCATACATGACCACAGGAAAAACCATAGCCTTGATTAGACGGAC
>NW_011494939.1:2430986-2434437 GCF_000754665.1 Bison bison bison
TTCTGAATGTTGAGCTTTAAGCCAACTTTTTCACTCTCCTCTTTCACTTTCATCAAGAGGCTTTGAGTTCCTCTTCACTTTCTGCCATAAGGGTGGTGTCATCTGCATATCTGAGATTATTGATATTTCTCCCGGCAATCTTGATTCCAGCTTGTGCTTCACCCAGCCCAGTGTTTCTCATGATGTACTCTGCATAGAAGTTAAATAAGCAGGGTGACAATATACAGCCTTGACATACTTCTTTTCCTATTTGGAACCAGTCTGTTGTTCCATGTCCAGTTCTAACTGTTGCTTCCTGACCTGCATACAGGTTTCTCAAGAGGCAGGTCAAGTGGTCTGGTATTCCCATGTCTTTCAGAATTTTCCACAGTTTATTGTGATCCACACAGTCAAAGGTTTGGCATAGTCAATAAAGCAGAAATCGATGTTTTTCTGGAACTCTCTTGCTTTTTCCATGATCAAGCAGATGTTGGCAATTTGATCTCTGCTTCCTCTGCCTTTTCTAAAACCAGGTTGACCATCTGAAAGTTCACGGTTCACGTATTGCTGAAGCCTGGCTTGGAGAATTTTGAGCATTACTTTACTAGCGTGTGAGATGAGTGCAATTGTGCGGTAGTTTGAACATTCTTTGGCATTGCCTTTCTTTGGGATTGGAATGAAAACTGACCTTTTCCAGTCCTGTGGCCACTGATGAGTTTTCCAAATTTTCTGGCATATTGAGTGCGGCACTTTCACAGCACCATCTTTCAGGATTTGAAATAGCTCAACTGGAATTCCATCACCTCCACTAGCTTCGTTCATAGTGATGCTTTCTAAGGCCCACTTGACTTCACATTCCAGCATGTCTGGCTCTAGGTCAGTGATCACATCATCATGATTATCTTGGTCATGAAGATCTTTTTTGTACAGTTCTTTTGTGTATTCTTGCCACCTCTTCTTAATATCTTCTGCTTCTGTTAGGTCCCTACCATTTCTGTCCTTTATTGAGCCCATCTTTGCATGAAATATTGCCTTGGTATCTCTGCTGCTGCTGCTGCTGCTAAGTCACTTCACTCGTGTCCAACTCTGTGGGACCCCATAGACAGCAGCCTACCAGGCTTCCCCATCCCTGGGATTCTCCAGGCAAGAACACTGGAGTGGGTTGCCATTTCCTTCTCCAATGCATGAAAGTGAAGTTGCTCAGTCATGTCCAACTCTTCGCGACCCCATGGACTGCAGCCTACCAGGCTCCTCCGTCCATGGGATTTTCTAAGCAAAAGTACTGGAGTGGGGTGCCTTGCCTTCTCTGTTGATATCTCTAATATATATATATATATATTCTATATACTAGCTTTCCTGGTAGCTCAGCTAGTAAAGAATCTGCCTGCAATGCAAGAGACCCAGTTCAATTCCTGGGCAGGGAAGATCTGCTGGAGAAGGGATAAGCTACCCAGTCCAGTATTCTTGCCTGGGAAATCCCATGGACAGAGGAGCCTGGTGGACTACAGTCCATGGGGTCACAAAGAGTCAGACACAACTGAGTGACTTTCACACTCACACTCTCAAACACATGTGCATGCGCATGCACACACACACACACACGTATAAATATATAAACCATGACATGCTCAGCTGGTAAATATATATATGTAAAAATGACTGTAGAGTTTTACAAACAAAACATGAGGACAAAGAAGGAATAATGTATAAATATTAGATGTTGTGACAAAGTAGAACTAATACAAACTAAATAATGAGAGGGAAAGGGATTAATTAGCAGTTTGGGATAGACACTTCTATATACAAAATAGATTTTAAAAAAGACCTACTATTTAGCACAGAGAACTATATTCAATACCTTGTAATAACCTATAATGGGAAAGGGTCTGAAAAAGAATTTATGTAACTGAATTACTTTGCTGTATACCTGAAACTAATGCAACATTTTAAGTCTACTTCAGAAAAAAAAAGCTTAAAAAGCTTTTATCAGCTGGATAAAACAAATTGTGTTACATCATGGGAAGAAAGAAGCTGCTTTGAAAAATAAAATGTCTGGGAAGAAGTAGCAGGATTAAGAGTTTCTTGGGAGCAGATCAGGGCAAGGAATGGAACAGCAAAGAAGAGGTACCTGGTGACTAGAAGCTGGGAAGAGATGGGGATTTTCTGGAGGAATGCTGAACTTTTGTGTGAGACCTCTTTTTATATCCACAAATCTTCAGTAAAAAAGCAAACATTTTGCTAGCTTGGCTCAATTGCATTACTTGTGAATGCATAGAGTTAGCCCCTTCCAAAGACAGTCAGTCTTTCCAGACGAACAGGGTGAGTCAACATCTGGCTATTGTTTCCAAATTTCAGATGAAAAGATCTTGCTGTGTATAGCTGTTGAATTTAGCCTGGAATTTTACCAAACATACTGTAAAAAGGATGACAAGTTTCAAATTTATTTATCCTCTTTTACATCAGCTTTATTTTAGAGAGAAATAAAAGTAGAGAAGCTTTTCTCCGTGTAGGGAATCCCTTATAGTTTTCTACAGTTTATTGTGATAATAAAAATGAAGAATTAGAAGTAGAAGAAATTGCAAAGATAAGTTCCGAGACTATAGCATCCAAGAATACTAAGACCAAGTTCACATGCATGCGTGCTCAGTCACTTCAGTTGTGTCCAATCCTGTGACCCTATGGGCTGCAGCCCACCAGACCTAGTTCACATTTGACACATTTTAAGTTTTGGTTGAGTTATTTTTCTTTTTTTCCTCATTCTTCTCCATTTTGGAAACCAGTCATTTCCATATCTGCTTGACACCAAGTCCTGAACACATAACTACTTTCTTCTGTTTTACCAAAATAATGATAATCTCTTTAATTCTCAAGTTTTTCCTGCTTCATTTGTAACAATAAATAAATTAAAACTTGTGTACCATTAATTAATAAACCTGTAATTACTGTTCAAAGAAATGACACTTTAAATATTCCAAAATAAATATTTTACTAAATTGAGTTCTCTACAAAACAGCATTATGTCTATGTGTATTCTCTTTTAAGGCATGTATTGCATAATTTCACTTCTATCTGTCCTTCCCCCTCTTCTTGTGGTGGAGAAGAATTCTTTTTTCTAAGGATTCAGAATCCCCCAAATTCTTTAGTGCTTTATATTCCCATCCCACTCAACCTAACTCCTAAATTTCTCCCCCAGTACACAGACAGTCTTCTTGGATTAAGCACACAGTCAAGACACAGCATCAGGCTGACGGTGAAGGAAAACAAATGGAAAGCCCCAAGCACATAGCACCCTGGGAGTAATAGTTTACCACCACTGCTTCTAGAAGTCCAGATTTCTTTTTTAAAGTAAATTTCTATAAAGGCTAAAACCTGTCATAAGTGATTATATCAAAAATCCATCTGAATTTAAATATAGTTTTAGATTAAAAATTTGAGACCTTCATTTAAGATAATTATAAATATAAATATTTTC